>NC_090943.1:128045899-128163399 GCF_040807025.1 Struthio camelus
AATAACTAGAGAGACAAAGTGCTTCCATAATATTCACCTAACCTCTTTGCCATCTAAAAAATCAACTCAGAAATAAATGTTACCTTTTTTTTTTGTCTTATATTAATTTCCTTGCATGCTAACAATGTTGTAATTATCTTTTTCAAAGTTATCACTAGTCAGGTACTCAAGCAAATAGTCCAGTTCTCAGGGATACACTACAACTCCAGAAGACTTCAGAAAGAGCCTTGATGAAAAATAAAAAATAAAAAATTGTATCTTTGAGCACATTTACAAGGAGTTTGTAAGACTTCCCCAATTTTGTATCTACAAAAGAAAGCTGTGGGTGTTGTAAGTCATGCTAAACATTAAAATACTATTTTGTATTAACATCAGTGTGGTCAGTGAAAATATAGGATGCTTTTTAAATAGCTTAGTTACTAATAAAGCATTTGCTTTTTCTAGAATATTATCATGGCAAATTTGTTTTGCATTGCCAAGATCAGCTGGGCATTTTGTTTTTATTATGCATAGTCTTTTGTCATTTTTTGCACTGCAAGTTAATTTGACTGCTGTGCATAAGTGAAGTGAGCAATTCAGTAATTAACTTTTGTGTTTTAAAATGTATGAACTTTAATTAGATTTCATTATAAACAAACAAATGTCAACCATAATTATAAGCTCCTTGGTTTAACCACATATTATCCCTTTTCAAACAAACTTGATGTCAGACAAATTAAAATCAAGCAGCCAGCAATTTTGAGTTGAATTTTACATGATCTGCCAGTAACCTGATTACTTTAACTTCAATATCATTACAGGAAAAGTATTTCAGGAAAAATAATTACAAGAATTCCAACAGGAGACAAGCTTAATTGTATTGATTCAAAAGATGCATGTATGTAGGAACCATGTTGAAGGAATAATGTTATCTTAAATCTACAGTAACTATTAAAATGATATTGTCTGGCATGAAAAAGGCAATCTGAGACTGGTGTCTGGAAAAGCAGAGATACAAAACTAACTGAAATAATTATCTTTACCCCATTATACTTTAAACAACAAAATATCAATGTGGAACAACTTCAAGGCATGAAGGTTTGCAGGTTTATTTACTGACTGGTGTATCTATTAGTACCAGGAACAAGTGGAGCTGTCAGGACATAATGAAGGTAAATGATTAGTTAGCACAGAGACTGAGCTCTTCTTCAATGCAATAAGAGTTAATTAAAGTTTACCACCAAACATCAACCAAAGCAGGATGTTGATCAGGTTTCAGCATTAAGTGCAAACAGACAATGGTTGGCAGCAATTAGTGCAGCTATCAAATGACATGCAATGATAATTATACATTTAAAACAGCTAAAGGGCTTGTGGAGGGGAGGGAAGAATCTCATCAGCTTCTTTGACTACATAGCCGAAGTACAGGAAACAGGTATCAGATATTTCACTTCAACACTGTAAATCAATAGAATTAAACAACAACAACAACAAAAGATCGTGCAAGCACGTTATCTGAAAGAGGACAATTCACTATACATGAAATGGAAGAAATCTTCCGAAGACTCCTAACAAAGATAAGTACTAGTTAGATTAAATAAATTACTTTGCTGCTGCCTCTCACACTGACACGCATAAACAGAGAAGTGTTTGGGGTTTAAAGGCTAGTGGCTGCTGCTTTATTACAAATTTCTACGCCAGACTCAAGGTTACCTGGTATCTTTGGTCCCTGTGGCCATGTTCATAGCACGGGAAGGCCCAGAAGGACCACAGGCCTGAAGCCTGTGACCACAAAAGGGAGGCTCATATGCTAGCTGCAAGCTGGCTGCAAGGAAGCCCGGGCTTACCAGAGGCGATTACCTGGTATCTGAGGCACAGCCTAAGGCGCTTCCACACATCCGCTCCTCTCCACCCCCTCCAGTCAGCATACGCCTGAAGTTCTGCCTGCTCCCAAACTTATGCCCAACTTTAGGAAAAGAAAAAAAGGAACTGAGAGCCAGAGCAGCCGCTCGGCACGATGGGCGAATACTGCGCAGCGCACGGTACCTACACGGACACACTAATAACCCGAACGCACCAAGGACGCACCCCGTGGTCCTTTCTCTGCTGCACCTCCAACTGGTTCCGAAGGCCTTGCACTCAGCCATGGTACTGGTAGCAGCTACCAATCGGTGATACAATGGAGCTGGCACCAAACTTAATTTTGATCTGAGATTTCCATTAAAAATGTAAAGGAAAGATGACAAATTTGTGGTAGCGCCTCTAGAACAATGTGAGGTTAAGGAAAAATTCCTTTCAGCCCAAAGCTGGCAGTCTGCTACACCATCTCGGCATCAATCTTGGATCCCGTGAAGTTAAAACAGCCCCAATTCTGCAACATCAAACACACGGGAAGGAGAGCAAAACAGGTAACTGTCCCTCCAATGGCCAGTAGCCATTATTAACTGATGTAGCCAGGTGGACAAGCATCTACACACGTCTAATATCCAGACAATCCCTCAGTAAACTCCCCGTATCCTGGAGATGGAATAACTTACCCTCTCTCCTGTTGTGCGGAAATAGTGCAGGTAATGCGATTCCCTGGTTAAACACCTACGCACTTTGATATCAGCTGAATAGGTCTGACAGGTATGATCCTCACCTCAAATAAATCGGAATTTCTTCAGAATTGTTATAGACATCACAGTGGCAAAAACACCCTGCTCTTCCCAGATATTTAACAGGAAGGAAGGAGAAGAGGCTTACCAAAAGACAAGAACTAGCAGATTTCCAAGAAAGCTAAGCTGTGACAAATTAAAAACTGATGATGAGAGGGGGAAAGGGGTTAGGCAGTAGAACTCATTGCTGCAGGAAACCATTGAGATGAATTTACCGAGGTTAAAAAAAGAGAATGGAAATTGGCTGCCAAAAGTATCCAGAGTTATTAAAATGAACGTGAAGAAAAAAATTTGTAAGGGATATTAAACCTTGCTCTTCAGAGGTCTAAAAAATTTGCATTTGCAATCACAGCAAGGCAGGCACATACAATAGCTTATCCCTCATCTGCCTACTGTGATATTCTTCAGAAGCATCTTGTACAGACCGGCTAAACAGAGAAGAGGCTAGCTAGACCAGAGTCCCAATTTGGAAATCAATATGTTCCTAGGGTATGAATTGCACCTTCTGAGTAAAGAAATGCCTACAGCAGGGAGACTGACCTTAGCTTTTATTTGAACTAACCCATGCAAAAATACCAGCAGCACTGGCTGGTATTTAAATAAGTTGTACTCCACTGTGTTCCATGTCAAATTCGGAAAACCTTCTTTTAAGATTTTGAAGACTATATTTATTTTAAATGCACCAAACCCACACACATATGCAAAACACATTAAGATCGGTTTTGTTAAAATGTTGGCTACCAATTGTGATTTGTGCTGGAATGTGTATAAATTCACATCGCTAAAATTATTTTAACAAAATGTCCTACTGTTTTGCATAGTTACAGGGCTGCAGCCTGGAGCAGTGCTACAGATTTTTTTCCCCCCCCTAACAAACCTCATTTTCCCAACTAATTCTGTTATGCTAGGGATTTGTGCACAGAGTTGGCTAATCCCAGTATTTCCCTAGAGCTGCATCTAAGCTATGGCCCACTCCCAGTACAAAAGTGTCTCCAAAAGCCCTTTCGCCCCCTTCAGCACTGATACACTCATTGGTCCTGACATTTTCACTTCAGCCATGACAAATGAGCTGATGGCTGTGATCAGATTGCACACGAGGACTGCTTTATCAAAGACGTATCATTAACTCTCATCACTGTCTTCCATTATGACTCTTTTGGTCAAATCTGTTGTGAAAATGCAAGTCAGTTTAAGAACCTATCCTAGGCATAGCAGCAAACAAACTTCATTAAAAAGCAGAAAAGAAAACCAGACTCAGACAGGATCAGAAAGAGACTAGCGTTAACTAAATGTTTCTCTGGGGATTTAAGTAACTGTACTCAACCTCTGCCCCAGTGCAAACATGGCAGTTGACCGTCTTCTAAAGGTCCCTTCCCCCATCATGGACTGCTAGCTCTACTTTGCTTTTTCAGAGAAACAAAAATAAAGCAACAGCAATCAAATATGCCTAAAAACTAAGTCAACCTTTTTCTTTCCCTCTTTTTTTTTTTTGTCTCAAAGCTATTTTGCATTTTTGTGTGCCTACATTTATCAAAATATGTTTTTTTTTTCAAACGAATCCTTTAAAGAATATAAAGTATTCACTTGAATCGCAGCCACATAATCACACTGTTTTCTGACTCACATTGAAAACACTAGCATAAAACGCTGTTTGAAACAGTTCACTATGTATACTGCAACCTTTCTGTCAAGTTAGAACCTCAGTTCCAGCTACATAGTCCTTGTTATATCTAGAGGGTTTACAAAGTATATATTTGTTGTAACCTCTTCTAGTAATTCATCTGAGAATACACATCTAGACAGAGTCAACTGTAACACAACAGATCTTGGGAATGGAGGTCATGCTTTGAGATAAAGTGCTATTCACTTTTGGACCATGCAAGAAGCTCTTTATTCCTGTTCTTATTGGCATCAGTTCCCCCTTACCAGAGCAAGAACAAAGCCAAGTGCTCGTGTGAGGTTTATGAATAAATCAGAGGTGAGCCACTTTAAGTGCTGCCCATGATTTCCTTGTTGACAGTGAGCACTTAAACAGGCTTCTATGACCAGCAACTCCTGGCAAACCTTAATGGCTCCTAATCTGTACCCTGCTTCTTTTCAGGAAAGAAATGACCCACCCCAATTTTTCTCAAGTCTTCACCTTTCGGGTAACTACTGTCCCACCTTTTTAGAAATTCACATTGAGAGACTGTCCCATTTCAGTGCCAAGTTTTCACATAACTCACAACATAAAAATCACCATTTTCTTCCTAGAAAACAAATGACAGCTAATAAAATATTATTACGCTGTGCAGCCTAAGTAATTCCCAGACAAACCATTACACAATTCAGCGTTTGTTTAAATTGCATAGATTTTTAAATGAACCTAAAATATTTCTAATATATTTGCGTCCAATTGTTACAATCATGTAAAAAATATGCTGAGAGCAAATTCAACCCATTTATACAGCTATAACTGAAATCAGGAACGTCTGTACTTCCCTGCTATTATATGTATTCAAAAAAAAAAAAAATCAAACAGCCTTAACAATTTGTCTTAAAATAACGATAATATTGCAAAACAGACCAACAGATATGAGTAAACTCAGAGCTGGGCCAAAGAACTCTAGTCCAAAAACATTACCATTAGCATCCAAATGTGGCAAGAAGCTAGGTGTTTCAGTACGTATGTCTTTGATACACAAAACCACTCACAGACCTATGCTGTTCAGCATTAAAGCAGCAGCCTGTCTGGAGAATAAATTTCAAAATGCAATGAAATCCTTTGCTTTTAAGGTTTTTTTTTTTTTTCCTTGTGTGGATGTGTCACAATCTCCAGATGGTTGAATTTACTCTGTAGTAGCTGAGTTATTGTTACGCTCCCAGTTTCTACTATATTTAAATACTAACATTTTTGACTCCATTGTATCTTGTTGCCTTTCCACCCACTCGGGCGAAGTTGTGACCGCACAGCTCTGCCTTGTGATTTCAGAAACTGCTCCCAGCAGGGCCGGGGCCGGGGCCGGGGCCGGCGGTCCGCGCGCACGCTGCCCACCAACGCTGACCTGCTGCTTGAATTGCGGCGGGTGACTCAGTAGATGGCACTCTTCTTTGCGAGGGCCCGATCCAAACCCAGGGGAATCGATGAGACGGCACTGGACTTCGGACGAGGCCCTAGGTCAAAACTGGAAACTGCAGCAGCGCTGGGGAAGCCATCCATCAAGCAAGAGATAAATCCAAGGGCCTGACCACTTGTGACTGTTAAAACTCCAGTGACGCTTTTCACCGGAGCCGAAATGCCGGTCCTAGCCTACCGGCTGAGTACCCATCGGGAAATCGTATTTTGTTTCCCTACAGCAGTCAGTTGCTCCTGCTGGATAAAGTCCTTAACCGTAGAGCTGTCCTGCTGCAGAGTCGCTCGTGGCCGTTTGTGTCCAGGGTGACACTTCCCACCCCAGAGATGGCTGCCTTTCAATGACAGGCAAAGGGATCTTGTTTTGTGAGCAGTTCATAAAACTCCAAGGAATTCAGGGGTTGGGGGTGACGTTTCTCAGGTAGCTAAATAGTTTGTTTGAGAAATGTTACATTTTCCTTAATTTAAAACTTCAGTGCTGTAAACTAAATCAATGTCTGTATTTCAATATAAAAAAAAAAAAATACAAAAGGACCACAGGAATAAACTCCCTGTTTAAGGAGCTACTTTCCACTCAGAGCCTCATTTTCTGGGGTGGGAAAAGCACATGAAGTGCTAGGTATTAAATAAGGAGAAACTCTTATTAGAAGGTGGACAGCCATGGCTTCTCACACCCGAAAACCTTCTGTTTTTGAAACCGTCATGTAACACTGGGAAAATCTGAGGATTTTTTTCTCTCTTCCTAGGAAAGCTCTGGCCCTCACAATATCAAAAAACTGAAGAATCCTCCCCAACAAGTGAAGGGCAAGAAGGAAGTTCAGTTTTTTGTTTTCTTCCAAGAGAGAATATTCTGATCTGTTACACTTCTGGGACAAGTGTGGAAATAACTGGGATTACTCCAGATTTCCATCAGCATCCCAAAACGCTGGAGCGCGACTGGTGACAAGTGCCTTGTCACCTCAGATTAGGTGAATCTCTCTGCAAGGGAGCCTCAGTGTCAAAACAGGGAGGAGCGAGCCTTGGGCAGCCTTTGCTCCCAGCTCCGCTGCTACCTGGCGAGGGAACAGAATCGCCCCCGTCAGCTGCTCTGTCAACTCCCTTACGGACCCTGCGGTGCCTGCTGCACTGAGCACATCATCCTTGTAAATGGAAACGGTCGCTCAGAAAGAGGAGACGAAACCTTCTCAGCGTTATTTCTACAGGACTATTTTCAACGGGGAACTGAAGGCCTGATTAGTTTTCTGTCTATATCAAAACTGCACCTCTTGCCAGTTTTACACCCATGTAACTCCTCTTATGTCAGATGAGTTATTGTTAATTTGGTCTGGGGTGAACGGGAAGAATCAGGCTCTCATTTCCTTTGGGTTTTTGTGTCCTAAGCTCACATCAACAGCAGCATAAGGATTTCTTTGTTTTCGGGGCAGAATATTTGTCTGTTTACATACAGCTTTAGATATATGTGTGCATCATTTGTTCTACAGACACCATTGCAGCCTATATGGTAAATGTTTGTTTTCAGAGTCACCACAGTCTATCATGTACATAGAGCCTTTAGTTTGTGAACTATTGACCTGAAGGACTATAACACCTACTTAGGAGCCGGTACAGCCTATCAGATCAGCGTGAGTGCCAAAAGCTTGCTAGATCTGTCCGTAAAGACATCCCAGTTTCTGAGCGTATTTAAAATTGTCCTCCAAAGTACCAAAAGCAAATAAACTACATTTTGGACAAATTGTTTTCTAACCCTCTCTCCCTCTCTCTTTTTTTGTCTTTCTCTCCAAAACTGGTTCTGAGTAATGTGAACATTTAAAAAAGTGTCTGAATATGGCAAACTTTTATTTAGCTTACAAAACTTGGTCAAACCATGCCTTAGAATATTTTGTTTAAGCACAAAAAGTAATTCCTCAATAGGCCTGCCACATATTTGCCTGGTAGAAACTTTTCAGGCTTAGCTTGGAATTCCCGAAAATCTAGAGTTATAATGAAAATACTGGCATAAAAGTGCTATAGAGTGACTATTAAGAAGAAGAAGAAACAGAGTAATATATATTAAAGGCCAAATACTGCTCTCCTTATTTATGCAAAACAAGTTTATCTCTACAAGTCTGCTGAATCCTGCCATCAGTGATGTGTGTACCATTCCCTTGGGGGCTGGGGGGGGGGGAAGGAAGAACACCACCAAACAAAACCTACTAGGTTTGTTTTACCTACTAGGTAAACACAACTGTCAAATGATATGAGGGTTTTTTTTTTTTTTTAAACTTTCTTCTGTCTATGCATCTGTTCACATAAACATATTCTGCATTACAATGTATTCTGTAAAATACTGAATCTCAGCATCTGAATGTGCTGGGTTTCTGCCCATTCAGTAAGAATGCAGACATCACATAAGTTATTATTAACCCATGTGTTATCCAGTTCTACAGTGGCTGGAACATTGCCAGAGACAACACATGGTGCTTGGTTAACAATATTTTAAAATATAAATGAATTTATTTTTTAAATTAACACATTTTTCTTATGGAAATACACTAATAAGCTGTTCCCAGAATGAAAGAATATCCCATAGGCATGTCTCTTGTTCCTTTAAAAGAAGTTTTAAGGAATTTCATACATTGAACAGTAAAACATTCTCAAATCCTAGAGATTGTCTCTAACTTTGTCTAAAAAGCAAGAATCTTTGAGACTTTGCTATTATCAAGCACTTCCTGCATTTGCAGTTTTACTTAATCTACCCATGAACGATTCTAAGTTCTTAGAAGCATCTCTAGCTGTTTACACATTATCAAATCAAGTCCAAGACTGAACTAACAAGCACTTACAAAATAAATGTTCTGCAAACTAACAACCCCCCCCCCAGCAAGTTAATATTTAGTCTAACTACCAACAGCTTTCCACAGTAGCTCTAAATCGGTAATTATGTTGATCTGAAAAAAAAAAAACCTATTTAATATGCATATATACAAATAATTATCCACACTGCATTTGATTTACATACGTACAAAAGAACCACTTCCCACTTTCAAAAGTGGCTCAACACTTATGGTATTTTAACTGCCCTAATTACTGTTGAGAGAACATAATTAGAAGCACTGATCACATTGTCAACAGCTAACCAGTTGCAGCCCTGTCTTGGGGCCTGATCCTGCTCCGGCTGAAGGCAGTGGGGCCAGCCCTGCCTGCAGAGGAGCAGCCAGGGCCCTTCTCGCCACCTGAATCTACGGTCAAGATTTTAAACAACCTGAGTACACTGATGCAGTCACGCCGAAAACCCCACTCATTATGTACATATATTAATTTCTATTTCAGTCAGCTTTCTCTGTTTGAAAAGCCGAACTAAGAGAGTAATTTTTTCCCCAGAAAGGCTTATACGCCACTTAAACACTTAGCACTGAGTCAGAATTCATAACTTTTTCCAAAGAGAAATAGTTTAATAATTAAAACAGATATTGACTAAATCCTGCTTCCTTGAATACCAAACTTTATTAGATTACTATGCGTTGATGCATAATTTCCATTGGCAACTTTCAAAATAACTCCTTCCCTCCCTGTTGGCCCCCCTCCCCTCTTTTTCTTTCCCCCAGGCAAAGTACTGGGAAGCCTTGATACCCAACAGTCAATATTTGGTTTGCCTGTCATGTTCCTGGAACTCTTCTACATACAAACCTGTGTTTATCAGCCTTGCACGGCACTATTCTCATACATATTACTTCACACGATGATGGAAACTCGGGGCATCTTATAAAGTTGCTGAAATCTGAGCTTCTGCTTGTTTTCTCAAGTCTTGGACAAACATAACTTTAGGGAGAGCTGAACATAGGCATAAAGAAAGAGGAGCCTGCATTTTCATCTTCCTTTCATCTCAGTCATTCAGTCAACCATTCAGTGCCCTATTCAACAGAGCTTTTCATTATGCAAAAAAATGCTAATCCTTTTCCGATGCTTTCACACTTGTATAAACCCCCATTCCTTCGACTGAAAAGCAATTATATCAGTTTACCTTTCTGTCAAAAACAGGATTAATATTCCAATACTAGAATCTCCTTTATTTTCCTATCTTTTGCTTTAGGAAACTAGAGATTATTAGTGGAGGTATTCCTTAGAGCAAGACTACCTTATTTTAAATATGATTATTTTAGCCAAAGAAGGAGGGAGGGGGGGGGGGGGAGAGCGAAAACTTCAGTTGCTGCGGAAACTCTTTTCAGTGACAGAACTGACCTTCCCTTTGCAGAGGCCTGAATAGAATGAGCCTCACTCTGGTCTATTAATCAGAAACAAATTATGAAAGAATGTGGCTGGACTGGTTGACACTATCCTGTCTTGGGAGACTCAGTAACAGCCTAGTAACAATGTCCTCTTCATGGGTAATGAACAGCCATGACAAATGGGGCAGAGAAACTATTTATTTGCATATGCAAATTCTCACACAAGGGAAACATGTACAAACAAGTGTCATTGTAAGGTGGATTAGGCAAACAACGCTTTCTTTTTAGGACATTCTGCAGCCCAGAACATTAGTCAGCACAATTAAACCAGTCTCCATGGAGACTAATGAAATTTCACCATGGTATGAGTTAAATTAGATAGCTAGTTATGTGTTTTCACAATCCAACTTGAAATCCATTATTGTTTCAGAACAATACTGCAATTGTGCCTGGCTGATCTTTGCCAGCTCAACAAGCTCCTAAGTTGACAATTTGCATATGTTAATATAATTAAGCACTAATTACATGAAACTTGTACATATTCACATGCACTTTCCCTGGGCGCTTCTCAGTTTGAACCTTGGCCAAGTCTTTAACCCTTTGAATGAATTTGGAGCAGCAAAGCTCTGCCTTCTGGGTACAGCCCCAAGGCAGATGCAGAAAAGCTCTTCATTTATAAACACAAAGCCTAACCTGGCTTCTCATATTTCTATCAACAAGGCTAGAAAATATTTTTGTATGTGCTGGGGTAGGAGAAGGCCGGGGTGAGGGGGTGGAAGTTCTTTAGAGACCCAGCTCTGGTACCTTTCTGCATAGGAAAACATAAACATTTACCCACATAACATGTTACAAACACATGTATTGGCATTGTCACCGATTATTCAAGATCTAAATTGTCAAAAACTAGACTGGGTTTTATGTCAGTGCTCTCAGAGCCACAAAAAATGGGAATAAGAAAAGGGGAAAAAAAAAAAAAGAGCAAGCAGTAACTAATGAGCTTTACATAAATATATGCAGAGGCAATTAAGCAGTGTTAATTACTATGACAGCAGTTAATTGAATATAATTAGATATTTTAAGCTACTGACTAAGGCATAGTTAAGATTAATTTTATTGAGATTAATTGTAAATAAGAATAGATTAACAGTGTGTTTTGACAGGCATAAAAAGTAGTTCTGCAAATTAACTAGGAGAGCAGAAACTAGCACAAAAATCATATATTATTTTAATGTCACACCTCAGAATCATCTGCTCAATAAACATGACTTTTCAAACCCAAACAGACAGGAATCTTGAAGAAAAACAAACAGCTTGCAGAGATTAAAGAGCCTTTTGTCCTTTTTCATGTGCATTTCTTTTAGCAGACTAAATTAAGCGAGTCTGGTGTACGTTTTTAGGAAGGAACATTTCACACTGAATGGAAAAAATGTTCTATCACATATGAAATTCATGCAGCTGTGCGGAACTTGGTCCAGATGGTCTAAGACTATAAAACAACACTAAATGATAGACAGTAGGGCCTTCCCAAGATTGTGTGATAAAGTCACAACCTCATATTTTGACCTAAATTTTCTGTCATGTATTGTTTCCTTCCAGATCAGATAGCTCCATTTTAATTTTTAACTGGTTGTGAATATTCAAAGGAAACTCTTAATAAGCATTGCTGATAAGCATCTCAGTAGAAATCATAAAATATTTACAAAACGTCCCTTAGCTTCATTAAAACATTGCTGAAATCTAAGTGCAGAAAACAGTACCTTGGCTTTTTCAGCAATACTAAACTGTTCACACCACTTAGCTTAAATAGGTAAAAATTCCTGGTTTTAAATATGCTTCAAAGAAAATCCAAAACACATTCTACCAGCAGATTAATTCATGCATGCTGTTTAAGAAAATTAACAACAAGGCTGAAGAATGCTGAACAAATCACTAATAAGAAAGGAGCTTCGATTGATTTTGAAATAAATCAATATGTGATTAACACAATATTTTTAAAGCAGTAGAATGTATATATATTATATAAACATATATATTATATTTTCAATACCTTTTTAGCTCTTAATCGAACAAGGGCTTTACAACAGTGAGCATGTCCCTATATTGACTATCAACTTCTTTGGAATGCCTTTAGTCTTTTATAACGAAAATCCAAAAAACGGTCTGTGAAACAAGCCTACGACAAGCCATTCTGCAGTGAAAGATTTTAAATCATCCAGCCTCTTCTAATAGACTTGAGACTTATTGAGGTAGAAACCATAAAAAATGAAGAAGGGAAATTTAATCCCTGAAATATTGATTTGCACATTAATATCATATAGGCAGAGGGCAATTTGGCTTCATGGAAATGACACATTGTCGACCCTTGGTGAAGTCAGAGCCAATCTAACTGCTGAACATGTCTGAATCTCAAGAGTTATTAAGGGCTTCCCTTCTTGCCTTTATGACTTTTCTTCAGCCTACCAATGCAATCTTAAATGTATTATCTTTAAGAAATAATTGTAAAACCTCAGGGGTTTTCCAGTTAATGGAAGGGAGGCTAAACCACATCAGATTCTGAAATGCAACATTAAACCCTTGCAATCAACAAAACCACCTCAATTCTCATCCATCCAGTGCAGGATCTAATATTGTTATTAGAGATAATCAAATTTCATTGTGTAAATTTAGGCTCATGGTCAGAATGGAAGCAGTAAATTCTGCAATATTAAACAGTGATTTTTCTCGGCCCCCTTTATATGTTCTTTGCTGGTGCACCATCTTCACAAATAAACCTGAACTACACAAAAATCTAGGAATAAAAACGCGTCCCTATTCTGAAAAACGCACGTAATGCGATTTATCATCTCCACAGCTTTCCTTTAGTTTTAACTTGATCTAGGGGGTAAGTTTCATTTTAGAGAATAATAAACCAGTATCACTGCATAAACCAAACAGCAGGTACTATTACTGTGACTTACACAGATGGTTTACCTGACCTTTCTTTGTTCCTTGGGTAGATTTCACTTTTGCAGATTTACGACTTTTCCCTCTATATTTCATTGACCCTCTATGTTCATTATCATAAAAATGAAAACTATTGAATACATGTTTATGTTGATGAAGTCCAAAAAGCCCACAACTAGAGGATAAAGAGATGCTACAATGCAGTGTGTGGATCTCTAGATCGTACACTATAAATATTCAAGCACAGATAGCACGAATAACTGAATAATCCTGGTGAGCCCCAGCTCTGGAGCCAGGTGCAAGAGGTTAAAACAGCTGGCTAGCCATCTTTTATTTTTGTGTGCCTTCCTACTGACTGAAACCACAAACCCTGAAAACCAGCAGATATTCCCTCAAGGTTGATTGTCTGTTTTTTCTCATTTCAACCAGTTTAGTAGGATCCCCCAGTCGAGAAAAGAGAGAAACTCCTTAAATACAGTCAGTTGAATAGGAAGTGGAGCAATGATGATTAAGGCTCTCCCCCCCTCCCGCCCAACCTTCAACCCCCCGTTTATTTCAACAATCTTCTTTGTGCACCTTCCCTTCCAAATGTTTGTATTCCTTATTTCAAAGAAAAGCACTCCAGCTCCTTCTGTCAGCTTTGCCAGTAAATATAAAGTAAAACAAGTGTTGATGGCACTGAGAGTGTTACATACCCAGGCTGTGTTTTTGCATTGCTCTCAATGGAAGCGATCGATGCCCATGTCACAGTCGCGTCCCAATCGCAGCCAAGTCTCTGCCTCAATCTAACCAACAACAGGCAGGGCTGCAAAAGCTTCTCACTACCTCTTCCATCCATCCACCACCAAACTAAAAATATAATGCTACATATGATCTTTTTAAACACTCCAGCACCGCTGCTAAGGATCGAGCCACTGAAAATCCAGGGAAAATACAATTGAAAAAAAAAATACACCACCAAAAAAAAATCCCTCACAGCAACCACCCCAAAAGCACCCAAGCCCTCTCTTTCCACTCTCTTTCTCTCTCTCCTCCTGCCAACTACATAATCCTTGATTAAAGGCTAATAAAAAGAAAATTTAAAAAAAATGTGGAGAACGGAACGGAGCCGAGGAAATGCAACTGTCAGAAAACGGGATGGTCAGACTTCCTGAGCGAACCTGCCTGTGTCTGGCTTAATGTAAATCCACCATCTTCAGCCTGGCAAGTTGTCTTTTGGTTGGTTTTTCCTTTTTTTTTTTTTTTTTGGTGGGGAGGGGGGTGTTATGTTTGTGATCTCTGCCTTGGTACCTAAGGAGGAAGAGGAGGAGGAGGGTGTGTTATTGAATGGTGGCTAAAGCCTCCTCGGGACGGCGCTGAGGTGAAACAGGCTGAACCCGACTGATGTGCCTCCTCTCTCGGTTGGACCCAGTGCCCTAAGCAGCCGAGGAGAGACCCCCGGCCGCCCGGCTCGCAGGTAACAAAAGAAATACCAACCCGGGCATTTTCTGCTGCTGCTGCTGCTGCTGCTGGGGAGGCTGGGGGGGGGGGGGGGGGAGGAAGATGCAGCAGGGGAGGAGTGGAGGGGAACCGCCGTAAGTTGGCATCGGATGGGGGGAAAGTTTATTAGCATTTTTGCAGGAAATTTCATGTAAGGCAGGAGGAGGAAGCAGGGACGCGTCTGCCATTAGCTGCCGTGATGGGAAGGGATGCACTTGATTCTGGCACGAGCAGTTAGACAGAGCAGGAACCGAACTGCGTTCTCGCTGTTTGTGGGCTTTTCTTTTTTTTTTTTTTTTATGGTTGGTTACTCCTTTTTTTTTTTTTTAACATCTTAGTCCTCGGTTAAAAAAAATAGACATTTGTCCCGCAAAAAAAAAAAAAAAAAATCCGCCCCCCCCACCTTTCCCCACCGGCCCCCGCTTCAAAAATCTCAGCAAGGCTGCGCTCCAAACAGCCCCGGACCCTCCCCGCCAGGAGCTTTTCCCGCTGCCCGCAGCGCGGAGCGGCGCGGCCAGGATGCCGGCAGGGGCCCGGCAGCCGCCCGCAGGCAGCGGCCGCCCGCGCATCCCCGGCGGCGGGGCCGGGCCGCACCGCGCCGCGCCGCGCCGGGCCGGGCCGAGCCAGGCGGGCCGAGCCGGGCCGCCTCCCCGCCCAGCGCCGCGCAGCTGACACAGGCAGGGCGCGCTCCTAACGGGCTCCTCTCCTTGCTGCTGCCGGAGCCGGCAGCCAGCAGCGCGGTCCCCCTGCACACACGCACGCACCCGCACAGTCACCCCTTCCCCTGCTCCGGAGAAACCTACCTGCGAAATAAAAGGGGGTGGGATGGGGGGGGGGGAGAGGGGAAAAAAAATCACCCCACACCTTCCCCTGCACACACGCACGCAGTCAGGGTCCCCACTGCCCTGCTGGCATTCCCCCCCCCCGCCCGAAAGCGAAAGTTTGGGAGGCCGGGGTGGGGGTGGAGATGGGGAGGAGAGGGAAGGAGGGTGGGAGAGCGGCAAGCGCCTTCAAAAAGCACCTCAAAGTTTTGGGGGGCTCGAGCTGCGAAACAAGAGTGCGAGCTCTGAAGGGGCTGCCAAGCGATGACTTCTGACAGCCGTAACGTCTTTCCTAATCTGACAGTAATTTTTTCCCCCGAGCTCCTTTACGAAAAAAAAAAAAGGCAAAATAAAAAGTGGGGGGATCCCCCCCAAAAAACCTCTTCAGCAAAATGAGCAGGGTCCTCCACTTAATCCGAAAGTTACCGCCCGAAAGAAAAAAAAAAAGCAAAAAAACAAAACAAAACAAAAAAACCAAACAAAACGTAACCCTCGGAATAAAAGAGAGCGAGAGAGAAAGAAGAGAGAGAAAAAGCAGCCCCTCCTCCCCAAATGAGAGCAAATACTGCACCTAAAAATGGGGAAACAGGCAGAAAAAGGGGGGAGAGAGAGAGGGGAGAGATACATGGGATCTGGGGATGTGAGTGTGTGTGTGTATGTGAGAGAGAGAGAAAGAGGCACAGAGAGAGGGAGAGAGAGAGAGAGCGAGCGAGAGCGAAATATCAAAGATTGTGCAAGATCAGCCTGGAAAGATAATCGATACTCGACCTAAATTTAACACAAACTACTCAATAAAAGTTAAAGAAAAAACTTACTTTCCATTTCCCCTCGCAGTTCCTACTGGATCTTCGCCTCTTTTTTTTGTTTTGCTTTATTTACTTAACAGCTGATCACATCCAAGTAAACGAGAGAAGGTTCATTAAAAAAATAATAAAAAAAAATAATCCTCCAACTTTATTGGGTGAAAATAAAAATGATTGAGCAAGAAGTGGGGGGCATGAAGCGGTCCTTTGGGGTCCGGGAGTTGTTAAAGCATGTGCCGACCGCGGTCTCGCTGTTTGGTTGTGAAGGGGTTGGGAAAAGGAGGAAAGGAAATGAAAATCCGATATGTCTTTATTCTGCTAATTATTATCGTTTTAGCCCTGTTTAAAAAAATGGCTGATTAAGTTGAGTGCGCATGTCTTTGTGTGTCTATTCCCGATATGCACTCTGGGAATGAGAGAGAGAGAGAGAGAGAGGAGAGAGAGAGAGAGAGAGGAGAGAGAGAGAGAGAGAGAGAGAAGAAGAGAGAGAGAGAGAGAGAGGGAAAGGGAGAGGGAGAGGGAGAGAAGAGGGACGAGGGGGAGAGGGAGAGGTGTAATTAGTGAGGTGATCAACATTCTCCAGGCTGCAAATGACGCGCAGCCCCGGAGCCCGGCGGAGCCGGAGCTGCCGCGGCTGCCGGGGGCTCGCAGGGGCTGCGGGAGCCGCAGAGCCAGCCCGGAGAAGAAGGGGCAGCAGAAAGGAGCTCATGGATACAAACACAAGTCTGCAAACTTCATTAGTAACACAGACACACACACGCACAGACGCACGAAGTAGATGGCTAGGGAAAATTAAAAAAAAAAAAAAAAAGAAAGAGAAGGGGGGGGGGCTGCTCTTTTAACTGCTCGGGAACTTAAAAGAAATGGGTGCAAATTAATTATTCCACCAGGGAGATATTTCTTTCTGTCTTTCTTTCTGTCTTTCCCTCTCTTTCTGTTTCTCTTTTAATGGTCATTTAATGAAAAATATATGTTTGGAGTGGGATAATGAACGTATGACACCCCCGTAAAAGGAAAGATAGCATATCTAAGATAGGGAATATCTGCTTATACAGAGATAAAAAGGGATTTATTTACACTCATACACATGCGTGCACCCACATCCTATGTTATATTTACACATATATACAAACGCTACACATACACACACAGTCACACCAAACATAATATACTTTATATGGTGTCTGCCATGTAACTGCTTGGAGAAATCGGCAAAGTAAAAAGCAAAGCCTAACGGACTATACAATATCAGCTGTAAACAGCCTTATCAAAATGAAGTAAATATCAGTCCAGGGAAAGAGTCTCTTTGCACATGACACATGTTTCATGCACAAACATGCATTGTCTCCCACTTTCCCTACAAGTGTAGATTTTTTATTAATATTTTATCTACTATATTTTACCAGACACCTTTCATTCTTGGGGGAGGAGGGGAGATTTATTATGATGAAAATTAGGGTAAAATGTACAGATGTCATTATAAATCGGAATCTTTCACAAATATTTTCCTGTGTGGGCTTTAAGAAGATTGCTTCTCATTTGAAAATCTAATTATCTTAACCTAATACTGCAGATGTGAATATGACTGACACTTTCATTAAAAGATAATTAACTAAAACTAGGAATAGACATACTTTAAAATACCCCCTACTGAAGATAAAAACATGACTATTCAAAGAGCATCCGAATACACCGCAGGAACACGTGCGGATTTTTGATAATGCTATTCCAGAAATGAGTATACCAGAAATGGTCACTATGTCACAGTTACATGCAAGGGATATTTACAGTACCAAGGACCCTGTGCAGGTGAACCATAACCTTAGAGCTGACATGCCTTTGAAGTTCGTGATTCCTGGGATCCACGTCAAAACCTTGTCTTAGGCCTTAAGCACCAAATACCAGCAGAAAGGTTTTATCACAACCTTCCATTAAAAGCACGCACACACAACAATAACAAACCAACAAAACCCTACATGACAGAAAAATGCAGCTCTCTGGGCCCTAAACCTTCCATTCCAGAAGAATGTTTTGCAAATACTGGAACTAACACTAATAGGAAAATCCCCACCTGATGATGAATTAAGGCTGCCCTTAAGGAAGCACAGGCCAGCGTCAGGGAACTGAGTTGCTAAAAGCAGATGTTTAAGGTCAGAATGAAGGTCCTGATAGTTTTAGAGGGGAAAAAAAAAGTCTTGAGAAGGAGGAGGAAAAAAAAGACAAATAAAAAATCGCCAGCCTGGAAGTACAGCTATTCCAAAATCAGAGACTGCCAATAAAGCGGGGAACACAGAAGAAGCCCTAGCAGAAAAACCTTACTTCAAACTTCAGGAAAATCTCCAAGACTCGAACTTAAGGAAAAGCCAGGGGCACTTGAGGGCTCTTGAGAGGAACTTCATTCCTTCGCAAACCTCACCTAAGCATTGCACCAGCTCATCAATGAAAAAAAAAAGTGTAAGGGCATATATGCAGATTTCTACAAGCACTGCTCTCTGAGAATGAAGGGAGTAAGGAAACTAGCGATATTCTGCATCGTTGTTTACAGGGTGGAAAAAAATGCAAACAAAGAGTGAAAATGAAATCTCTGAAGCCCGTTTACAGTTATCAGATTGAGGCGGTATGATGGAAAGAGGGCTTTTAGGCTTAAATTGTAGACGAAACGGGACTCTGAGATAGAAGGATGCATTGTCCATTCAAGTGCATGCCTGAAGGATGGTAACACATTTCCTAAGACTGGAGACAATTAAATACAATGTGATGAAGAAACACCTGAGAACAATACATCTATTTCAAATTCAAGCGAAGAAACACGTATACTTAATGTCACAGAAGAATAAGGAAACGAAGATAATTTAGTTTTAAAGTCGTCCCCCCGCACCACCCCCACCACCTCCTTTATTCCTAGTGCTTTTTTCCTGGTGAAACATCAATATCATTAATGTCATTAATGTCAAAACACCAAACGTCAGAACAGTCAAGTCATTCTTTTTTGGCTGTAGATTTTTCCCTTTCTCTCTTCTTGGAGGGGGATATAGGTTTATGGTGTTCTTGAGTTACAGCTAAAGGAACAAAGCGGGGGGGAGGATACAGGCAGGAATTGCGAGAGGAGAGTCCACATTTTTCAGGGTTTCTTCTGCCACTGTTTACTATCCTTCCTAACGTTTTATATCTCCTTTCTCCTCTTCTTCTTTCTTTCTCTCTCTCCCTCTCTTTCTCTTTCCCTAAAAATAGTAGCTATCGGGAGGGGGGTGGGGATGGAAAAAAAAAAAAAAAGAAAAGGCACTACGGGATGTTAACAGTTTAGAAGAAACCCGGGGATCGCCACGTAGCTAGGAAAAATCGAAGAAGGTTAATTCCGGGAGGCAGCAGCAGCAGGTTTGTGGGATGTGATAAGAGCGGAGCGCGGCGCGGGCTGGGGGAGGCAGGCGAGGGGGAGCCGGGCGGGCCGGTGCGGCCGCGGCCGCGGCTGCGGGGCGAGCCGGCGGCGGGCGGCGGGCGGGCTCCCCGGCGGCGCGGCCCGGCCCGGCCCGGCCCGGCCCGGCTCCCTCTCCCCTCTCTCCTCCCTCTCTCGCTCAGCTGATCGCCCCCGAAGAGTCTCGCCTAACCTCTCAGCTCCTCTCCACCGGTCTCGGCGGACCCCCCGCCCACCCCCTTCCGAACTTCTCCTTGCAGGCACCGTTACACATTTGGGGATTTTTTTTCCAGCCTCCTGTTGAAACCGCAAAAGCTCGGATAGTGACGTTACATTTCAAAGAGAGGGAGGAAAGAAAAAAAAAAAAAAGGAAAGAAAGAAAGGGGGGGAAAAAAGCCTTCTCTCTCTCTGTTCTTCCACCACGTCCAGTCTCAGCCTCAAGGAAAACTTATTGGCCTGGGCGAGACGGATCTGGTGGGGGCCAGAGCCCGGGACTGACCATTCTTTAATAGACAAAGAAATCCCAGCCCAAATCAGTGCTGTGTTACACCACGTCTCTCCGCCAAGCTCATTTCACTCCCTAAATCTGCGCTGCGGGCACACAGGGGCACAAGGATCTGCATAATTACAGCCACAGCCGCTCCCCTTTTTAATAAAGCGACATAATTCCCTAATAAACGTCCCCTTCCCCCACCTTCTCCTCTCCCCAGACCCCAGCCCAAGGGAAAGGGGATCCGTGTCTTTTTACTGCGTTCCCTAAGTCTATAGATGAGCTCAGTTTGAAACGAGGTATTACAAGATTTCAGTGTTACAGACCCTTTATCTGAGCTACAAACACTTTCAGATCCCCAGCCCCCACCTCCTCTCCTTTTTGTTGTCTCTTCTCCTCCCGGGGGCTATTTGACAAAGGCAGTGTGTTAACTAACATTTTTGTTTAACTCAGCAACTTCTTTTCAAAACATACTTAAACGTGATAGCAATCTCTTGTACTATTTTTTTTTTTTTTGGAAATGAAATTGACACTGAACCCAAAGCGCTTGGCTATTATTAATTATTTCTTTCTTTGCAGGTATCACGTACACAAATCTATAGTTAATTTACAACATTCCCCTCGCTCCCCCCCCCAACAAACACATTCCAGTACACCGTAAGAAGGGTTAGGGGTAGGGGGAGAGAGAAAGGAAAGAAAAGACAAATCCCTGATCTCAATCCTGGAAAGTTTTGTTCGAAAAAGAAATAAAACAATAATAATATATTGCATTACAATTCTACCCTCACTGTCCCAGATTTGGCATTCACCTCCTGAAAGTGCGTCTAACGAGCAGTGACCTAAGACAAAAATCACATCCGAATAGCATAGACACCTCGATACGATTTTCAGCTAAATAGACGAGCTCCTGATTGGTTTTTGTTGTTGTTGTTGTTATTTTGGCTGGAGCTGCACAAAAACGCGCACCCGGACGTTACTATAAATAAAAGCCTTCCAGGTCTTAGTCTGCTGCCGGCGTTTCCTCCGGAGCCTTAACAGCCCTTTTTCAGCTCCTTTCTTGGGCAGATCGCGGGGATTAAATGCCCTGAACCTGAGCTCCTGGCCTTGGATGGGAAGGGAAAGAAAAAGGGAGAGGGAGAGAGAGAAAGAAGAGGGTGAAGGAGCCAGGCGCCCTCTGGGCTTTCAGAGGTCAGCGCTTTGACAGTGCTCTGACCTCCCTCCCCTCCCGGCAACCACCCCAGTGTTTATAAACAAAAACAGTCAGGACTAGCCCCAAACAATAGCAATTCACCAACTTCACAGGCACTTCACTAGCTCTTATGCAAATCAAGGAAAACGACCGCTTACCAACACTCTCCCCCCCATCCCCTCAAGAAAGCCCAAGAGCATATTTCCAGCAGTGATATATCCAAAGGGGGAAAAAATACATTCTATCCTGGAAAAGGACAAAAAGGGACTTCAGAAATAAAACGATTCTGGTAGAAGGAAAAACAAGAAGGCAGAAAAAAACCGATAAAACTACCGATCTTATTGCAGAAACAGAAAAGTTATGAAATATTTATATCTAAAACCAACAATCCACACTGCCAATAAAACAGAAATCTTTGTTGTGTAGACAATATGCTAAACTACCACTGCTACAAACAGCGATTATAAAGCAACCAGGAAAAGTTATTTTCGCCCAAGGAGCCAAGTTTTCAAAGAAAACGTGTGGATTTTACAGCTAAATAAAAGCCACCACCTCTGTGTTATCCGTAAAAACTACACATAAATTAAAAGCACCGTTAAAAGAAAAAAAAATCCTTCCAGCAAGCAAGCAGCACATCTGATCTGACTTACAAAAAAGTATAATTAAAACCATCTTTAATTACAAAAAGCAGCAAGCGAAAACTAAATGAATCAATGCTTTCTCCCAAAAATGTTGTCCGCCAAGGTATAGAAATGATAGTTCTATAGTCCTGCATTAAAGCGTAACTGAAACTCCACAGCTCAGGAATTGATTACGCGATAAGGAAAAAAAATATAAAAGAAAAAAAAGGTCCTAATGATTTTCAAACTTTTGTTTCAAAATGATGAAGATCAGAAAAGGTTGGAGAAAAAGTTAAAGGAAATATACCTCAAGAGAAAAAAGACCATCTCCTTTTCTTCTTTGTCTATCAGTCTCCAGTTAAAGCATATGGAAAATGTTTTCAAAATGCCTAGATTTGGCACATTGTCATTGCAAAGAGAGGAGCGCAGTGATGCTGTTATAGAAAATGGGAAATAAATTCAGGATTGGGTGCTGCCTCCTTCAATGCGGATTTATCTAAGTTTAATTTAATATTCCGCAATCACTGTATGATCGCATATAATTCACCAAGATTTTTAAGGGCTTTGCCTAAATATGTTGACCACAGGCACAAAGTAATTTGAACAGATTATTTCCTTCTTTTATTTGTGTTTATTTTTCTCATTAAAAACACTTTAAATTGCAATTGTAAATAACAGAAATGATGCAATATTAGGTTTGAGGTGAACAAACGCTCAGAGAAGGCATTAGCTTTATTAAAATCATTCTGAACGTAAAATCAAAAAGCACAAAATGGTTGTTTGTAAAACACTAAACCTTTAATCGATTTATTGGCATTCCGATCGATTAGATAAACGGAAATCTATAGTAAACATAAAAGCATTTAAAATATTTTTCTCTCATTTATAAACAAAACTTTTCTTTTCAGTAGAAAAAAATGATTATCAAACGACTAACAGGAAATTCTTCAGATATCAAATTACGATAATAAAATTATTTCCACATGGAAAGGGATAATGACAATGATGATAGTAATTATAATAATGAATAATTCAACAGCCCTTTGACATATATGGAAGAGCCTAGTTCAAAAACAGCTTTTGAAGGGGGGCTACTTTTAGGGGATTTTTTAATGAAATTGAGTTTTGAGGCTGAAATGCTTAGATCAAGTGACAGTTTAGGTGCGACTGCTAAAGTTGCGTTAATTTTTTCCTGTATTTGTCAGGCGACAGTATTCACTTGAACATCGCCCATTAAATAAAGTTCCCACTTATTAGCAGAAAATAAATATGTATATAGACGAGCTAGTCCTGCAATTGAGGGAACAAATTTGTATCTTCACGCCAGGGTGATGGGGATGGGGACCCTTTACCTTATAATTTAAACGATTTGCCTAGCTCGCAATATACTTTCCAGATTACAGGAAAAATTCTGCAAGCCATAATGCATTTGACCATTTAAGTGAAAGAATACAATTTATTTAGGGTTGGAGGGTGGGGAACTGCAAGCCAGAGAAATGCAGCAATCAGAGCTTGTGGCATTCTGGCTGCGCGAAGAGGAAGTGTTGCTGTAACGGGTATTATGTTTATTTGATAAAGAAAATCAATGAAAGTGGCTGTAAAGTAGTTAGTGAGGCGTGTGTTTGGGACTCGGGTTGAATAGTGACTCCAGCGGGCAGGTCGATGAGCTCTAAGAGCTCTGGAAATCTAACCTAACCCTCAGAGTGAGCTCTCTCTCACTCAGTGCTGCACCTTCCCCAGGCTAGAGGACTTCATTCCTTGTCTCCTCCCTCTGTCTCCTTCCTTCTCTCCCCACATCCCTCCCTCTGTCCCTCCTTCCCTCTCTCCTTCTGGTTTTCCGCTCCTGCCTTCCTCTTCCCATCCTCTCCCACCACTCTTTCTGCCTCTCCAAGCATGATTTGCTCTCTTTCATCTCTCCTGTTCTCCCTCTCTCTCACTTTCATTCTCTCTTTCCATCTCTGCCGTAGCTGCTCCCTTCCTATCCAGTTGGTCCTCTAAGTTTTCCTGTACTCCTGGAGCCTTCCTCCTCCTCCTCCTCTAATTCTCTTCTTCTCCTCTCAAGGCTCTGTATCCTCAAGTTTTCTTCTGGCGTTTTTCACAGCTATCTTTATCAGCAAAATCTATCTCTTATTTTGGATTGGTTCCTCCGGACACATAGCACACTAAATTAGTAATTATTCCCCCTCGTTTCCCTCTCCCACACCCATGCCAAAGAGATGAGCGCACCACTCACTTTTCTCAGTTCGGATATTTTAAACACCAGCCAATCTTCACTGGTGCTTTTATTCTAGACCTTTTATTCTAGACCTTCTGCACTATTTCCCCCTTTTTCCCCCGCTAATCTTCATTCCCTCTAATTCGCAACAGAAATGTTTCCCCTCCTCCTTTTCATTTCCTACTTTACAATTTCCTTTGGGGTTTCTAAATAGGAGTATGTCCTTTGCATTTCCCTACCCCCATGCCTTTCACTGTTTCTCTTAAGCTATTTTATTTACCCGGTTGCTAGAGGAATATGTCTTTCCTTAACAAGTTTATCTCCCCGTCTTTCAGCCTCAGCCTATAAAAAAGAAAGAAAGAAAGAAAGAAAAAAAGTTGAGCTTGTGGCTCCTTTTCTGCGAAGTAACTTAGTTTCAAACTTCTGGTTTGCATTATGTGTCATTATCTATTTTCTCTTATCACATTCCCCCTCCCCCCCCACCCCGGCTAATAACATCTTTAGTGTGGTCAGTGTTAAATATGGCAGATTTCTTAAAAAAAATGCTTCCTCTCCAGCTCTCCGCTGGAATTCGTTACCCTCCCTGCACTTCCCACTGCCCGGTGTCCGCGGGGCCCGGCGCGGCGCGGCGCGGCGCTCTGCGCGCTGCCCGCGGAGCCCCCCGCGCCGCTGCGGCCGCCGCAGCCGCGGGGACGCGCAGCGGCCGCGTCCCGCTCCAGCCCCCTCCCTCTCCTCCCCCGCCTCGCCCCCCGCCGCCCGCCGCCGCCGGGCAGCGCCCCCGAGCCGCGCACCGGCGCTGCCGCAGCCCGCCGAGCCGCGCGGCAGCGGCGCGGCGCGCAGCGCTCCCGGCCGCCGCGGCCCGCCCGGCGCAGCGGCGGCCGCCCGCGGCGGGGCGGGGGAGGGGGGGGTGGTCGGGTGCGCAGCGGGGCGCGGCGAGGCGCGCAGGCTGCCCCCCGCCCCCTCCCCGGCCGCGGCAGGTGCCGGGGCTCGGCGCCAGGACGCAGCGCGGCCGCGCGCCGCTCCGCGCCGCGGGGTGCAAACTTGCCGGCGGTGCGTGCCCTCCGCCGGCGCCGGCGGCATCCCCTCGGCCGGCGGGGAGCCGGGCTTCCCGGCCGCTCTACCTGCCCTCCTTGGGCTGGGGTGTGCCTTGGGGTCTGGGGTTTTTCTTTTTCCTCTCTTTTTCCCCTTCATTCCCCCCCTCCTTGGCCTTTTCCCTTACTCTACCCTGATTCTGTGGAGTGGGATCTAGCAGCGGGATCCCCCCCGGCGAAGTCACTCGTGTGCTGCTGGCTGTGACACATGCTATGTGTGTAGCCTTTGTATGGTCCTGGTTGGGCCACATGCACTTAGCCCGCAGTTTATTGCAGGATTTGCTTTCCGCATGTGTAGCGAATGCTGGAATAAAAAAGCATTTCAAAGGGTACCACTAGAGTTGATGTTTTAGGCCCGCTCTGGGTTTTAAATAAACCTTAACCTGAGGAAATGATTGTTTCAGGTTAAATGGCCCTACCCTGTTCTTTGTTTCATTATTTGGTGTTTCTCCTTGTTTTCTAGTGGCAATCCTTTTTAAGATGCTGGAGGAAGAAATCTAATTTATTAATTTTACCCATGTTGACTGAAGCATGTTCACCGTTTTGTGTATGGCTGGAGTTACGCTCAGATGTGCTTTTTCCCTATAGGTTATACATATGAAGTGAACAGAATGGGCCCCGTCCTGCCAATCCCTTCTTGAGTGAGTAGATGCAGATCTGGCCCACTGTCAGAGAGGCTCTCGCTGCCTTCGAGGCCTCCGTTTGGTGTGAAGTCTTATAAAATGGCTTCACCTGCTGCAGGCACCTACAAGTCTTCCCAAAACAAAAGATGCTTTCAAATATGGTCAGCTATCTGATATAGTTAGGATTTGCTAAAAGCATACTATATAGTTTTTCAGCTAAGCCTCTGATGGCTGT
Source organism: Struthio camelus (assembly GCF_040807025.1). Taxonomy (NCBI): domain Eukaryota; kingdom Metazoa; phylum Chordata; class Aves; order Struthioniformes; family Struthionidae; genus Struthio; species Struthio camelus. Next base: position 128,071,774 of record NC_090943.1, read on the forward strand.
AACTTTCTGCTTGGCTTACATGTGCTTCAGGGAGGAACGATAGCTTTTATTTTAAACATTTTGCAATACAGATTCAAGCACAAGTGGAAATGAATATTTGAGATAGTTTCAAACAAAATACAATCCATAAACAAGGGAGACAATATCACCCAAAAGTCTGATTAACTAAAAGCCCAATGTAGAAGTGTACATTTTACAAATATTTGCCCAGGAACTTAGACTGTTAAATTCTGTCAATATCCCCATCACCCCTGAAATTATTGCTCACCTATATCCACAGTGACCCCAAATTGTCAGAGAGAAAGCCTGCCAGTAGTAAATCCACACGGGGCTACAACAGGATTGCAATTTATTATAAAGCACAAATGTTACTGAAGGGAAAATTGGTGCCTATTCCCAAGAACACACCTGAAAGGAGCACTCTTTCTGGAAACAAAGACCTTGCAGAGGATTATTTAACATTTCTTGTGAGATAACATCGTCATGTTAGGTAGATTATGTTTATTCTGAATTCATTCTAACCTGCTATGAATGCCTTTTCAAATGTAGTTTAAAAATAAAAAGGAAGACTACCAAAATTCAAAAACATCAGAAAAATAAAATACATACCTGTGTTATGTGAAAGTATATTACAGAATAATCAAAATAGTAGGATACTTCCACCCCCCCAAAAAATTAGCTTTGCAATAACATCCTCATTTTCCTCTAAATGCATCTTACTGTAAATGAGTATAGAGATATATTCAACCTAATTTAAAAGAGGAAATGAAGGAATATTATAAAACTGTATTTAAAAGTATGTTTTAATACTCTGAAAGACAAATACGGAATGGATGTATTTTTGGAGAGATTTTGTGTACAATGTGGTAAGAGCTTATTTTAAACAAGTGTGTATGTGCATTCCTTCAGATGACAGTGTGCACTCTGTAAGTAGAGACATTGGGTTTTTGATCTTTTGGTCTACTTATTTTGAATAGAACCTTGTATTAGGGAGCAGTATTTAAAAAAATGCACAAACAGACAAATTCAAACAGGATCTGAAATTTATTCACAAAGATAAAATCAATTTAAAAAGCTGAAATGCCATTTATTGTGAGAAAGTATTTGTAAAACACCTAATTCTTAAAAAGCAGATTGTGTATTTTTTACTGTTTAGTCATAGGATAAACTTGTAAACCTAAAACGATGCCACCCTGCATACAAAATGTGGATCACTTCTCCCTTTCTGTTCAGTTCTGGTATCAGCAGCAATAATGGACACAGGAAACATGTATCCCACTATTTGATCCTTAAACTCCTTTTAAAATTATCACTTCACAGAGACAAACTTAGAAATTAGAACTATCCCAGGAATCAATATTTCCACCAAATAATTATTTTTAAAACTGAATATATATGCCATTTTCCTCTTTTACAATAGGTAGTTGTGAATACTGATTGATACGATACTCCTCAGTGAAAATAATAAAACAAAAACTAAAGCTGAAATATGCTGCAAGGCAAATAATAAACAAATACATATTTTTATATTCATGCCAAAACATTTGGATTTTCTTTTAATAGGAAGAATTCATAATTTATTAAACTATACCTGATCCATTTAATAAAGAAACTTCCAAGTACTGGCAGGTAAAAAGCTGTTCTCTGCATAAGTATTATACCTTAGCTATATAGACACTTCACATCCAAGTTCCACGTTTCTTTTGCTAACATAACATTATTTAAACTTTTATTTTGCAAATATTGAAACAAATAATACATATGTGTGCATATGTACAAACACACAGAAACAATCAATGTATCCATTTCTCACTCAAAAATATTTGTGTATAAGTGCATATTTAGATCTATACAAAGGTATTACTAGTTTTTGGCTTTGGCACAGTAATTAAGAGAATAGCCTTCAAATACGGTTTAACGCTGAACTTTCAAAATTTAACATTAGAGTTCCTGGTTCATCTACAACAGGATGGATACCGTGTTTATAGAGTTCATTCTTGACCTTACCTGAGTAAGTACTTTAACTTAAAGTATGAGATGCACCTAGAGGGGTAATACATTGAGTTTAATAGGAAGACAGTTAATAACCTTTTTTCATCCTCATGCACTATCAATCATGGCTGTCACCAGTCTGCTGAATCAAAGCAAAAGTGTTCTTCACAGATGACTGATTAGAAACGCAAAATCACAAGATCCATCTTCATGGTCACTTTTATTATAGTCATTTTTAAACTGACAGCAACCTGCTCAGTTTCAGCAGACTGGGCATCACAAATAGTGTCACTCAGTGCAGCTAAGCATGAGAAGATGTTGGCTGGATTATACTTAAAAATAATTAGGCCCAAAGCCTTTTGTGGAAGCAAGAAAAAGGATTTTCTTGGTTCCAGCCCTAGCTTTTCAACATCAGAAATACCCTACAGTTTTAGAGTGGGTTAATACTGGAAAATTTTTTCGTTCTTCCATGTACAGTGAATTAATCAGCTTTAGGTGGTCCTTGGATACTTTTTAAAAAACAATACCTCTTCTGGTAGGCGAATAGTCAGTTTTCACAGAGCCACTCTTAAGCATAGGCTTAATATTACGTACTGTTATTTGTATGCTATAATGATGAACTGCTGATTTCCAGCCTTCTGAGGAATATTGCAAAAGCTAATTATCTTGTTAACTAGATTTGTTTCAATAACATTGTCTCCTGTTCAAATAAACTAAAGAACAGTTCATCAGTTTAAGGTTATTTATACACTAAATAGACTCCAGCAAATTTTAAATCAAAATGATGTAGGGTTTTTTTTTTTTTTTCAATTTGTATTCTTTTTTAGCGGGGCAAGAGAGACAGGGAGAAAGAGAGAAGGGACACTGACACGGCAGGCTGCGCTCTGTTCTAGTGTGTTTCGCAAAGGCAGTGAAACCTAGTATAAAGAAAAGTAGTCAATAATCTTGAAAGATGGAAGTCTTCTATAGGAAAATGGTAAATGTTGAGTTCACACCATGGTAACAGTCTTTAAGCTTTGTACATACTAAGATAAATTGCATAAAATTACTATGGACTCCAATGGGCCTTTTTCCTGTGTGAAAACTGTAGGATTGGCTCCTTAATGTAAACAAAAGCCTTTCACTCTACTTAATGCTGCTTAAAATGGATAAGAAAATAGTAGATTCTGATCTGAAATTTTGATTCAGGACTGATGGAGTGAGAAGACAGCCAAGACTAATTTTTAAATTAGGTGGGAAGCTAAACAGGTCTCCCTCAAAAGTCTTCAAAATCTTTTCCCATTATTAATAGCTTAAAAAAAAATCCATTTCATATTGTGAACGCAAAATAGTGCATTGTACCAGCTGAGCATCATTTTAGAATTGTCTTTCGAAGGCCACTGAAATGATGCATCTGGTTTGCCATTTAACTTTAAAACCCAAAAGATAGTCTTATTACTAAGCCAGATTTGTGGGGCTATTACTCCGTTAATACGGCTCAAAGAACTTTAATCAGTGTCTAGCTAAAACTGTCCTTTAAAACAGACTTGCTAGCTATCATTGACTTCAGTGGGCTGGAATATTGGACCTTTTAACCGGAGCCACCTGTAGCGCCCCTTCCCACCCTCAGCTCTCAAAGCCGGGGCCAGGACCCTTCCCAAGTCAGGCTCTTCCCAAAGGCAATACTTTCCATTTCCACTTCCAGACCTTATTCTCCCACCTTCTCAATAGTCTGCACACAGACACACAGCGATGCTCAAATAAGGTATACACAAACATACAAATAAACCCTCTCTAAGCCACACGCCACACATAAAACATGCTACGTGCTTTTAAAATCATGCACCATGAGTTGGCACTGACCCGCTCGTTCTTTGGTAGTTATGCTGTCATATTTATCCTGAGCTAATCTTGCCAGGACAATATCTTTCATTAAAGTATATTTCATAGTTTGTATAGTATTCTCATGTACTGCATGAACAATATGAGGCCAAAGAAGGAAAGCAGGAAACGAAGTAGGCGGTTTTATGTCCAATTGAGATTCACATGCTCTGTAAACAGTTTGATGTTTTTCTCTCAGTTAATGCTTATCTTCAGGATATAATTAGCAATTGATAATATGGCCTCATGGAGAGTTTCCATATTTGTTAAAGGGATTTTAACATGCACCTCTATTTTCTGATGAAAAATTGATACACTAATGCTGACTGACATCTGTCTAAAAATCAAAGAGGCTAAGTATGTCTGAATTTAAATTTATGAGCATTAATCAAAAGCTAATCAAGCAGAGAAGGTAACAACGTCTACTGATAAGTTACACAACCATAGTTTAATAATGGTGCTTTTGGGGGAAAACAATGTTATTTAATTAACTTTTTTTCCCTTTAGGTATATGTCATAGTATATTCTAAACCTAAACAGACAAGGAAACTTTACCGTAAATTATTCCTGTTCACCTTTTCATGCAGTAAGGATCTATTTTAAAGAAATCCTAAGGTTTGAAAGTATGAATATCTACATCAAGGAAACAAAATAATACATTTGTTTGGGCTACAAATATTTTCAAGCGTCACCCAGAAAAGCTGTCCTTTCTCCTGAAGAGCAAATATTACCAATCTACTTTCTAAGTTTTTTTCTAGCCCCTGTTACAGTTTTAAGACAGTATGGAAAAGGCTATCAGTACAGCTTAACTTCAGCACATAGTAAATTCATGTATCTCTAATAATGGTTATAAATAGAATGAGCAATGGTAAGAACTCTTTGATTTTTTTTCCTGCTATGATGAAAACAGACATAGGTAATAGTGATTAAAGATATTTTTCATTACTTAAGAAAACAGCTAGAACAATCCGACTTTGTAACTTTTGGTTTGCATATTATTTTCCTGTACATACTTTTATCTTCCTAAAAATACTGTATTGCTCGTTGTGTGCTTATTTACTGTGTCACTACACACTTGTTTATTCATATATTTACTATGTATTAGTATATAACAAAGAGGTAACTCTTAAAGTTTAGGATTTTTTAGAAAAACTTCACGTTAACTGTATTTCTAACTAAATTCTATCTAGCCATCTTTATAAAAGACGATTGAAATAAGAGCTAGCATACTTTTTTGCCAGTTTGTCTCTTTTCTCTGGAAACGTTACAGGAGAACTACTGTTACACATTTAGGTACTGATGCATATGAACATTTGATAAGATTCCCAAGATCTAAAGCACACTATATAACACATAAGTGAAAGAATTTGCATCTGCTTTAGTAATTGCTAATATAATTGGAAGAGAATAATATCGAGTGGGTACATACATACACAGAAGACAACAGCTGAAAGATAGAGTAACTTTTTGTTTAATAGGCAGGTAACTCGAGTAAATAGACCAAACAATATCTGGAAGATTTCTCTTTCCAGTTGCATTTAGACTAACCATATTTAGACCCATGGAAAACACTGCAAATCCTTTAACAACAAACACTGCAGCAGACACAAACACTAGATCTCCCATACCACACCTGCCTTTTTGCTGCCAGAATATGCAGCTATTTCTGTCCTCACTGCTTCCCCCCCGCCCCGCTTTGGTTTCTGAAATGCTCCTTGCAGAAGCTTAGAGAAGGGAAAAGGCTTTTCTATGAGCGTCAGGTTGCGATAAATGTGTGTATGTGAATGAGTGTGTGTGTGTGTGTGTGTGTGTGTGTGTGTGTGTGTGCGCGTGCATACGAAGCCGTACCAGGGAGGCTAGGCTGGTCATCTTTCAGCGTCTCTCCTACCTGGGATTGAGAACCTGAGCTACCATTCGCTGATCTTTAAAGGGAAAAGAGCAGGAAGCAAAGGTCATGCAAAATGCATCTATTTTTATATTCACATTGTCAACATTTAGAGTAAAACTTATTGCCAAGTTTCGACATTCCCAGTAGTTAATTAGTTACACAGTTTTAACCTTCCCTTGAAAGTATTCAGTTAGATGATTGTCTATCAGGACTTAAAAAGAATTCTGCATTTTTGCTTTTGTATTTTCCAGAATACCAATCATGCATTATCAAAGAGAGGTTTCTATTTTGTTGTTAATTTTTTGGTCTGTGTACTCCCAGACCTCCTTTTTTGCCTCCTGGAAAACATAATAGTTATGAATATGCTGTCTATGTATTTCTGCTTTGTAGAACAACACATGTTACAGGAGAGATGTAAACATTTTCTTGCAGCAAAAATAAGAATTTTTCTTCCAGAAATTAGGAACAATACCTTTTTTTTCCTTGCTGCCTAAAGATGCACATATAGTTTGTAGTATAAACATCACGGATATGCTGAAGTACACTAACACATACAAGTCTAACACAAATTGAAAAGAAAGAAGAGTTATCTTCTTTATCAAGAAAAAGATTCACAGATAAGTATACATAATTTGCTTTTCTTATATCTTACTTTTAGATGTAGTCTAAATCACAGCCTAGATCATAGTCTGGTAGGCTAATAGGAAAGTATGATTTTCACATAAATATCCAGGTACAGTTTTAGAGTACTGCTGTGGAATGCAAAAGGGATAAAGAAATTCCTCAAATTTCCTTGTCCTGGTGATAAAAGAATAGTTTAGGTGTTACAGTAGTTTTAGGGTTTTTTTTTAATACTTGATCTTTCTTTGTAGTTTTTATTCTAACTTAACTGTACTTAGGCCATGTTTTCATCTTTAAAAAGCACTAGGTTTTCCTTCTTTGTAAGCTATTCTCCCGTAGTGCATCTTAGTTTAATTCATTTTTAGCAAAAGAAACACCCAGGTTCAATCTGGAGACCTCCTTCCAACATAATTTAGCTAGACCTTTTCTCAGTAAAGGTTTTCTGGTTTTCATTTTCACTTCATATTCTCAAATAAAAGATCCTTTGTTGTCTACCATTTGATTGGACTTAATGAAAAACACTCCATTTTAAGTTAACAGTATTTCCCTTTGAATTTATTATATTTAAGGACACTGTCAAAAATCAAGCATTTAATCTCAGGTTTTTATACTTAAAATTATATTACTATCATATGGTTCAATGAGGTGATGTAGAAAGTATATTGAAGAGATTTCAAAAAGAAAAGTGAAAAACTAGTCTCATTTTAATATGAAACTAAATACTACGGCTAATGTGCAGATTGGGTATGGTAGTTGACTTTAAAGACTAACATGTGACAGGGTGCCAACAGCTGAATTGTGCAGTATTGACTAAATGAGGTTCACTGATTTGTATTGAGGCTAATATCTTCTTTAAACAATTCCGTGTAAATTGTGCGTATAAAGTCATTGGAAGCTATTTCTCAGGACAGCCTCGCTGGCTAGCTACCTGCTGGAGTGAGGAAGATAATCAATAGAAAGAAATAGAGCCGAGCATGAGACTAGGAAGCTTCAGAGCAGTTAGTGCTGATAAAAGTAGATGATGTCAATATTTGGGAATAACACAACTCTAGGATAACAGACAAAAGAGAAGTGCATATGTTGTAGAGTGTTCAAACAGGGGCAGAATTAATGCATAAGTGGCAGATGTTGCCCCAGGCTGCAAAAGACATTATTTATTCCAGGTATTGTTAAATTCCTGCTGAAACATCATTGCACAATATAATACATTAAAAGTATATCTAGCAATGAGAGAGTCAGAATACTTTTTACATGAGTAGAAATTCTCAGATATAAAGAAGCTGATGCACTCTATCGATACAAAACATTTTCCACATATCCCCTTGACCTAGTAAAAAAGATCCTCCCTCAGAAATGAGTTCTGCAAAAAAGAAAAAAAAAAGCTTAGTGCTCAGTGCTGTTTAATTAAATGAATATTTGGAACTGGTATTTAAAGCAGTAACAAAACCAAAATGGAACGGCATCATTTGGCAGAAATCAATTCTTTACCTGTAAAGATGTAGACACCCTTGAGTCCACCCTCTGCCGCCCTTCTGATTTTTTTGTGTGTGTGTTTAAAGATTATTGAAACAAAAAATTCCCAGTGCTCATTCAGAATTATAATATGGTGAATGCTTTTAGTTGTAGTGTCCTTATTGGTAGTGAGGTATCGGTATATTTTTGCTAATTTAATGGTAGAAATCAGTTTTCCTCTTGCTGTCAGGCGATGAATTTTTGTTCTTCTATGCTGATCTTTCTGTTGATGTATTATGACATAGTCTGTCAACATGAACAGATATGTGAAAGGGAGATTGGGTGACTGAGACATGCAACCTGAATATGGCTCCTCTTGAATTTTAAGCATATTATCATGTTTGGATATAGTCAGTAGAAATGTAAGGTTTTTTTTTCAGAGGCTATTATTTTGATGTAATTTAAGCAAAAGCAAAACAGGTGGACTATGACAAGGTCCTAAAAGCAGAATGAATGAGGTAACTCCAAAACATATGCATGAGAGCTTAAAAAGCTTTCACGACTAAGTTAATAGCTCTTTAAAACTAGCATTTGCAAAGCGCAAAAGTTTTTGTATATGAAGAAAACCAATTCAGGCTTATCTGATTATTATATATTACTATTGTTTTTTAAAAATTAAATAATTCCACCAGCTTTACATGGTTTTGTTGTCACAGATGTTTTTATTGTTTGGTGTTAGATATCTGGATTACATCAAGTAGGTGATTACTATGTCAGCTAAAAAGGTCAAGTTCCATACTTTTTTTTTCAAACCATCATAAAGAAACCTTTCTATAATGACACACATGTCTATACTGTAGATCTCTCCATAGCCACTTTTTAAAAAGCTTCTACCTGACACATGGCTTAACAAGAAAGAATTCTATATTTTGCTAGCTAATGCTTTGCCAACATTCATATATAAGAGAAATACCTGTGTGCTGAAATAATTAACTTTTCCATACTAAATTTCTCATTAAAATATTGGAATTAATCACTACATATACAATTTATAGAATCAAAAGGAGTTATTATTAGAATGATGTGCAGTAAAGTCTTTGTATACAATTTTTCAGGTTGCTGTTCTTTAGCTGTCATATATGCCATCATTCCTTCTTAAATTACAGGAATATATGAGAGTCCCATTTACTACTCAACTCTAAAGAAATCTTCATTTCAAATAAAGCATGCATTTTGATTTGGGACATATTAAAAACATCTTTAAAGATATATACATCAACTAATTTGTTAATCTTGTGCCACTTTTAGCATTTGTCACACATATAGACCAGGAAATTGGCTCCATCTCATTCTAGCTCTGTGTTGAATTAAAAACCTCTACTGCAAAGAAGAGCATGATGTGGGGAAAGAATAAATTTAGTTCTTTCTTTAGTAATGCACATATATTTCCATACATTTCACATCCTAAGGGAGCCTGTGAATGCATTCAATAAATACAAAACTGTAATTCCAGGAAAAGGGACTTTTATATTATAAATTTCATACAGGACTTATGTCTTAAAAGATCTAAAATTATAAATGCCATAATGTTTTTATTCTTTTATCAAATACAAGACATAAAAAAATGAAGACATTGCATTTTAGGGCCATCAGTATTTCTGATAGTATTAGATGGTTGAGAACAAAAAATATATTAGACAATGGCACTTGAAAACTAAGAAAATTTTAGTTATGTCCATTCAAACTAGTTCTATCCTACATATCCTAAAATCAAAATCATATAGGTAAGCATTTATATGAAACGATTGCCTATCTTCACCTTATATATTAAGGTCAACAAAAAGAGCAGTTTATGGATAAAGGGCAAGAATAAAGAGGTAGCCTTTAAACATGATTAGTTGGTGTCTATTAAAGACGTGTTAAAATGAAATATATACTGCAGGTGGAGGAAATTACTACCTCCTACTAGAATGATAGACTTGCTATATGTGTATTTCACTATACCTTTAAAATATTTGTGAATTTGACTGCATTCTGAGGAGACAGAGCAATGTGGTAGATTTATGAGGGTCTGACGGAAACAGGGCTAGGAAAGATTATGGCATACTTGTTTAGAAAAACTGAGAACTGAAGGTTCCTGATTTACACTGACATATATCTAGATGAAACTATAGTTTGCAAATTGCCTAGAGGAGCCATCTTTTATTAAGTGTTTGATGGGTACAGAAACGTACATATCTATCCTAAAACATTCTAGGAATACTGATGCTGTATTTGCAAATATGATCTTAACCTTTTTAGATTTTCTTAAATCTTTTTATCTTTATGGTCACCTCATCTAATCCTGTTTTGAACGCTCATGCCTCCTGAACAAGCCCTATGGTTAGAGAAAATTTTTTTGCATTATTTTGAATTATTGGGACAGTGGTATGCTGCAATACCCTCCACATCACAGCACTAGGAGAGATCAAACCACAGCTTAGGCACTTTTTACCTTTTTCAGCAGACTACCGACATATTGGACACATTAAACTGCATCTTTACAATTTAGAAAATGGAGGAGGGTTATAGTTCCCAGCTTTCAAAATTAGTACTTTTCTGAAGACTTTCAGCTGTGATACTATGTTGTAATGTCAGTAAATATATACATTTTGAAATTAGACAAGCAGTAACAGATAGAGCATGCAGTTTTACCAAGTACTGTCAGGTTTCTTGCAAGGATAGCATGAAAGGTTAGGTCCCGTACTCAGGTCAACTGTCGTTCCTTTTATTCCAACTGACCCAAGTTGGATTACTTGTCTAAGGTGGGAGGGAGGCTGGCTTTGCACTGTTATTTTCATAATATTAACTTTTTCTTCAGGAGTTGTTACTTCTTAATCTTATTTTACATCATTATTATCATATTGAAAATCTGTATTAGTCAGGACAATTCTGCTTTCATAATTCACATTTTATCAATGCAATTAAAATTGGTATTTACGGACGCTTCAGGAACAAAATTATCGATTTAAGATCAATTTAACAATGGATGATGTTATGCTTTTCAGTTCTGTCAGCATATTTTCAAGCCAGGTGAATATGTTACACAAATATTAGGCAATATTTTACATAATAATCTGCCTATTAGGTGGTAAGTCTTACAGGGCTCACAGGTACGCTTGCTCGTCGGTTATACATAGAACATGCTTTTTTCAACACACCGATGTGGAAACAGGATTAAAATACCAGCATTTTTAAAGATTTTGCTGACTTCTACTGTAATAAGCAGCGTTTGTTACTGTGAGCTTTTGAGTGCCCATAGTGAAAACAAAGTCGATGGTCTGACTACTGTTTACAGCAGCATTACGAAAGTATGTGTTCAGTGCACTGATAACCTTACAAAAGTCTTTCTGTGTTATAAAATAATATGAAGATTTCTACATCAGTGGTTAGTAATATGCACTGGACCATTCTGGTCAGTAGCTAGCATACTTTTCTTAAATCATTAACTCATTAGATCAGGGCAGAGTTGTCCGGATCTTTCTGGATATTTGGATAGTGCCTAGCATACTATAATGTGTACTGGAATATAAGGAAATAATTGGCACTTGTTAGGTACAAGCAGCACTTGTTAGCATAGGTTTTTGAGCATGCCAACAAGCAATTAACCTCAGCATCAGTCAATCACCTTTTCCTAGTTAACTCGCATTATACTTTGAGGACAGCTGCCATCGTCTTGTGGAAAAATACATGTAACTATGCCCCTAACTGTCATGTGAGTTTTAGACCAGTGCAACTTTATTCTATCTGAAAGAGTCGGAGCTTTCTAAATAGGAGGGTAATCAAGAAAATTATTTTTCCTCCATGACTGTAAATCAGGAGTAAGTGCACTTAATTCACTGGAACTACTTCTGTGCAAAACTGTGGCACCCAAATCAGAATCAATCTTTCGTTTCCGCACCCAAGAGGTGGAAGTGCAGCAATGTACATAAGTCAATCAAAGTAATGATGTTGCTTAGTAATGTAAATGCAGAATAGTAGATTGCTGATACCGAGAAATTTGCACCCACGTATTGCACCTGTCAGTGAAAGGGAGGTTACGCTGAAACGGTAGTGCAGCGTGGAATTAGTCCCTAATCAGAGAGGACTTCTTTTCTATTAGATATGTCTTAAGACAGTATGGTGAGGTTATTTTTCAGCTCATCATTACTACTGGTAGCAGGAATAGCTGGTTTTGTTTGTTTTTCTTTTCATTCTGTTTTTCTAAGACCTGGTAAGTGCCTTCAATGCATTTTTGAAAGGAGCAGATGACTAGGGAAGGGTTTGTGCGTGTTATTTGGATATATCAGACGGTGGGCTAATATGACTGTTTTATTCCCCATTTCCATACCAATAAGAGTGGTTTTCATGGATGAAAGATATGGATGACCTGAACTGTGATTTAAAGTGGACCTTTTTTTTTTTTTTTTTCAAATAGCAGGAAGTAACTTCCATAAATGACAACTTCTTTTCTTCTCAAAACTCCATTGAAATACAGAGATGACACCTGTATGAGGCTTTATTTTTAGAAAGAGGGACTGGGACATTTCTTCTCCCTTGACTATCAGAGTGACATATAAATATCACTTCTTTTACTTTTTCTGTGACTTTTGTGACTTGTGCCTTGGTGTGTGACTGCGATGTGCATTTTCTGTTGACAGAAGTGAATAAGGTATAGAGTGTACTAAAGGAAAGTATGCCTGGTCCAAACAGGGAGCAATATGCAGGATAACTAGGGAAAAATGTGGATTTACTGTAAACTCGGTTCTCCCTGTCCTGTCCCATTTGGGAATAGACAGACCAACATGGAATATTTTTGTAGGTAACTGAGCAATGGAAACAAAAAAGGAGAGAGAAAGTTGAGGGCCTGTAAGGTATTTTGTAAGGTATTTTCATACTGGTCTTAAGGGTTTTTACATATTCGGCTCTGAATAAATCCATCTTCCAGTCAAGAATTGGAATCTGCCCAGGTCAGGTAGGAAAACCACGGAATATATCTTTCTTTTTCGTTTCACAGAAATTTAATTACTATTGCTTAATACTCTCCAACTTTTACAGCCAGACATTCTTTTGGGAATGTTAAAAGAATTAACTCTTTTGGGGATTTTGTGTGTGTGTGTGTCCTTTTCAAATAATCACAGTGGAAAACACCTTGAGGCATATTCTGATCTCAAAATCACTTTATTTTGGATTAAGTCAATCAGCAAAAGCTCTTTTTACTAGTTGGGCCTTACCTCAGTGATGTTAACCATTTTTCAAATGTAAAATTATCTATTTGTGTAACAGCAATACAAAAGCAAAATAATACAATATTTTAAAGCTGATCTGTACCAATGTGTCTTCTTCTAACTGTATCTGTACTAGGTTATAAATTACAATTTTCATCTTGCCCTGAGCTTCTGGCCACCTTCCTTGGTGCCAGAATTTACTTTCCCTGAGTTACTCCTCAGTGTAAAGTCTAGTCTCTTCCAGCTGAGTTAATAAATAGTTACTTTTAAAAGTAATCAGGTTCACCCTGGTTGAGCTGGTTTAGGCAGTGACCATGTGAGCGGCTTCATCAGCAGCTGCGAAGGGGTTGTAACCTCCATCGCAGGTATGATGTTTAGCTAGGAGCCGGCTGAAACTGCTTGCCTTTGCAGCTAGTGCAGTTACAGTTAGAGAAAGGCGTATAATTAAGCTAGAAGTATATGAAGCACGTTCCCATATCAACACAGAAATGCAAGGAGATACTGCAGTAAGTGCAGTATATGATACAACATATGTTTAATGTTAGGTACACTTAATGGTGTTACTGAGGTAGGATAAGAAAATATATGAAGCTCTCCGATTGCTGGGAATCACTATTATGTGCCTCAAGAAAGCAAAATGTGTTGGTCTGTATTTCTCAATAGTTCTCTGCTGTGCAAACTATTAAGCAATTTTAACAGCTCTTGAAGAGAAGACGGATATTTGGAATAAAATATAATTCAGTATTAGATTAATTATGTAAGAACATGAAGAAAATTGGCGGAATGCAGAACCATGTGAAGCAGCAGAAAGTGTCCCCACCGGTGAAAATGCTGAGATATATAGTATAGAAAATGTTAAATTTTGCTATAAAATATGTTTCCTTGTAGTATTTCTGCTGAAATCAGCTTTTATGTTACAGGGATGAACTCTAATAATTATTAATTATATAAGCTCATAATGTAGACTCAGTGTGTTGTGAGCATGGCAAATTTGTTAACTTATTTTTAGACTAATCAATGCTTTTACTAATATTTAAAGATGGTAGATGTAGAGAGAGAATAAGATAGTTCTTTCTTTGTTCTGCCTCAATAACAGTTCTATTGCCTTTTTGCCTAGGGAGCTAGAGAGTAGTCTTGGTCATTTAACTCATATCTTCAGCATGTCCATGCAGTGCAGCACATTTTTGCCTCTTGGTTATTAAGACAGGCCATAAAAATCCATTTTAAACGGTGACTTAAGGAATGCATCCTTGTCAATAAACATGAATTTGTAGCCCTTGTCATCTTTGATGATTAAAATATATGGTTACATAACATAAAATGGTATTAATTATTCAGTCTAAGTGCTCTGTTCTGATTTTTTTTTTTTTTGTATTTATACACATATTTTCTTCTCCTAGGTATCTTTTTAATGCTGAAATGGGCATACTAATTGTGAACGATGTGGTAAGAAGCTCCTTCTAAAATATGCAGTGACTTATTTACTGGAATTTTACAGGCCATGCACTTAAAGCTTCTTTTGCCTCTCATCACGTGAACAAACCTCGCAAGCCTTATTGCCAGCTCAGGATTCTGCGCAGTAACAGTGACGCTGAAGCAAACCCCACCATTAGACAGTGCCGAGAAATTGGCCTGGGACCTACGGCGGGAGGAGAGACCTCGTTACCAGAATTTGCTCACAGTTATGCTTTTGGCAACTGGCGTGTCCACGTCACTCGGAGCTGCCACCTCTGTGTCTTCAGACAGAGCTCCACGAGTGGTGGCAGAGCAAATTGTAGTCTTCATTTTGCAGTACCAAGACAGACCAATTATTTACATATCCAAACGGCAGAATCTACTAGGTCACTTCCTGCGACCCATTACTTTGAACCACAAGGCTTTCCAAAAGCCCTAAAAAGAAATGGGATGTAGTTTGGGGTCTAAAAGTTTTATTGATGTTTTTGGTGCGAGTTTCCTTTTTTATTGTATCATCTGTTTTTTGTCCTGCCGGATGAACATGAAATATGGGATGTTTCTGTCATTGCTTACAAAGAATGACTGTTTAAAGGGACTGTCAGAGATCAGAAGACAAATCTCTGACCCTCCTTAAGACTGTTTTAATCTGAAGAAGAAGGTCTTTTAATAGCTAGGTTTTTAGAGAGTTTATTTTACTTTGTAAGGAAACTTACTGATTCATGCCAAGACTACTCCTTTATAACAGCTTGATTAGACTTTCAACTCAGTATTTCTTATATTCTTTTGCTTATTAATTTAGGCAAATATTTAACTCTGTGTTTAAATGACGCACTATTTTTCCACGCTTCAGACATTTTTTCCTGAATCCGAGCCTTGAGTTTACTGACCGTTAGTACAATTTCCAGAAATGTATTGTCACCAGTGAGAGTGCTGCGTACCAAGATATACGCATGTAGATGTTAAGGGGGAGCACAGATAATGATGGTTTTTTTAAAAAACAACTCCATTCACCGAAGAAGCAGTGGGAAGTCAAAGTTATTCAACAAAAATGAATAAGTGCAGCCTGGAAAGGTATTTATTTTCCAAACTGCAAGAGAATCTTGAAAACAATAGGCATAACATTAAAAAAAAGCCTAAATAAATTGCTTGATTAATTTTCTAAAAAAACTCTAAAACGTAAAAAAATAGCATTTGATAATGAAGAAAATCCTCTGGAGTTGTTTGACCTGGTGTTTAGGGAACCCTGGGAGAACTGGACTGGGAACTGCTCTCTGCTGCCATTGCAAAAGTGTGTAGGGCATTTAATCTCTGTTAGTTGCCCTGTCTGTAGACAGAGATCATAACGTCGACTTCTATCAAGTTTCTTGAAATCTTTAAATATACAAGTTTATTCTTTAAGGATTATTTTCATAATGAACCAAATAGAGTGGTTCATAATGTACTTAAAAATTGATAATTGGATTTAGTGCTTCTGAGATAAAAGACAGTCTGGTCTACTTAGCATGAAAGAGCTGGTTCCTTAATTCGGAGGTCGTAGGGGCAGCTCTAAGTTTATTTTTATTTATTTATTTGTATACTCTTTAATGCTATCATATCTAGGATATGCATATCTCTGGAGACTGACAGAAGGTAGGGTGGCTGTGAGTCAAAACACTTCCACTAGGAGATACAGCGATCAGCAGAGTTCTGTCTTCCTCACAAAAACATGGTATGCGTTAGTTAGCATGGCACATATTTCAAATTTCAGATACTAGACTTTCAGGAACACCTTTTTCTGTCCCATTTGTTAAATGTTATTGTTGGAAGACCTCTTACCTTCAGAGCAATGCAGGTTGGGTCATGGGTTCTTGCAGGATTTTACTAGGAAGAAAAGGTCTAATGGAGATGCACAGAGACCCTTGTGCAGATGGCTTTGTTCTGCTGCTCATTTCCTGGAGCTGCAGGAACTGCTCGTAGGTTCTTTTCTGAAGGAGTCTGAGCAGAGGTGAATACTGCTCAAGTGAAATTTAGAAAGTGGGAATATTTTTCTACTGGTCCTTGGTCTGTGCTTGTATGATAAGGAAGATGAGGCACCCAGGAACTTTTGCACTGTATTTTCATCTTAATTTCCAAATTTTTCTTCTGCTGGGTGCTGTGCAACAAGGGAATATCAGACACTCACATTGTGAATTAACTGAGAGCTTAAGTGAAGTAATTCATTCTCTGCAAAATTTCTCGGATTTTTAAATACAGCAAGAGCTAGCTGCAAAAGTATCAGGAAAAGCAGAGGTTTTCAGGAGGGAAGTTGGTATAGAAAACACTAAAACCCAGGCTAATTCTATTTATTTTATTCAGATAGGTAGTGCCATTGGTTTCTTTAGGATTTCTTGAAAGAACAAGGCAAGAAAGGCTGGGGTGGTTGTGAATCTCCTTCAGAAACTGTTGGTGATGGAACTACATTCCTGTTACTTATTTCAGGCTACATGAAAGGAAATTACTGGGAAATTAGTGGAACTTGCAGCAAACCTATACAAGAGTAAAATAAAACAAGAAGACTATCTCTCCACAGATAAGACTGGAAGTACCGACACTGTCAACAATGGCAATAGGCCAGTAAGCACGGAGCGGGTGCTGGGTGATGTCTCCTGACCCCAGCTTCATGATGCTGTCCCTTAGCTTGGCCTAAGCCTGAGCTGTTTGGTATGCACACAGCCCAGATTGCTTAACCGCTCTGTCTCAATAGCAGGCAAACTCAGCGCTTTCCTAGGAGGTGTGACTTTACCAGAAAGACAAGTGGCTGTTTCTCACTGCGGATGCATGCAAGGGGATCATGTGGGCCTGAGACTTCTCTTGCATATCATAAAGCATGCCTTAGGTTTCCATCTGAGTGTCGGTTTATGCTCTCACAACATATAACCTCGGAACACAGGTCCGAGGTTATATAGACAGAGACCTTAAAAAAATCTTGCATTCATGTTTGGAACTTTAAGGGTAGGAAAGGCCAACTGCAGAATCAAAACCAAATCAAACGAATCAAATGCAGAACAAAACCAAATCAGAAAGGTTTATCAGAGTACCACAATTAGGAATGTGGCATTTTGCTGTTTAGATTACCGTTGAAGTGGCAAAGATGTCTCTTACCTGCTGCCTGCTTTGTGGCAGGTGCCAGCTCATAGCTCAAGTACAGGTGTATAAAACGGCTGTCATACCACAGACACATGCTTGCCAGATGTCACCAAGGATGTCAGACCCTATTAAAAAATAAGAAACCATATTATTATATTAGAAAGGGATGCGTTAGGATTGTTGGTAAGATAAAGATGAAAATAGATAAAACCATTACGTCCTTCCGAATAATCTCTCATATATTAACTGCCTTTAATTAGATCTAGAGTGGTTTAAATTCTTATATTTTAATTGTAAAAATGGCTAATTTGTGTATAGCTTTTTCATGTTACTATTCCACGTTACTTTAATTGGAGTACTTATGTAAGTTCAGGAAGCAGGATTTCATTCCATCTGGTGATTACTTATTTACTTACATTAATCACACAGTCAGAAAACACAGAATTAAAAAAAAAAAAGTAACTACCGGGAACTTGACTGAACATACTAGAGAAATTAATTTGACTAAATGTGTCCATATGGAGCCTGAAAATTTCAACATATTTCAAAAAATTAATATAGGAAACAAATGGAGAACTGCAAATGCTAGGATTTCCCCAAGAAGCATAATTTTTCCTATTATTTGAACTAGCTTATATATAAAGCTGCTTTTGAAGCTACTTACACTTTATTATTGTTATAATTCATGTATTAGATATACTTATTGAAATTGAAGCTATTCCCTTTCATTCCACTGTGAATCTCTAACCCAAATTAAATACCTAAAAAGACCTATTATGTGACCTTAGGGACCGAAAAAAAAAAAAAAAGAAGAAGTTTCTACTGGGTCATATTAAGTTCTACAGTAAAATATTTTCAGACTTAAGCAGGTGCTTAACTCACCTGAGGAAGAGTAATGCATACTGTAAGCAACCTTTGAGAAGCTGGGCACTTTCCAGTTTGTGAAGCATATCATTCTGGTGTCTTTCAAATGCACTAAGGTAACCTACAGATCATTTACCAGCAGCAGATAATTACTCGAGATCCTCTCCTAAATCAGCAAGAAGCCTACAAGTGGATGTGTATACAATATAATATGACCATCCTATCTGCTCCTCTAGACGTGGAAGGCATTTTGTATTCTCTAATAATTTAGTTAGCCAGTAATATGCTGAAATTCGCCGAGTGATTTATGCTGGCACAAGGTATCAGATTACAGCACAGACGGTGGTTTTGCTTTATTGTTGGACATTTGGATTACACAAACAACAGGTTGCAATGCTATTCTTTTAAAACTCCAGTGGTATGCGAATGTGCACATGTGCGCAGCAGATCCCAAGTTATTGCAGTAAAGACAGTCTCCACTTCTGCTATATATTTTCCCAACTGATATGCCTTTTTTTTTTTTCTGGAGGTTGTCATATGGTATAACACTTTTACTAGTTGACTCCTCCCACTTTTCTTCAAACCGCATCCTGATTTTTGGCCTCAGAAACCAAACATATGCACAGCTTGCATAACAACACATGATATTGTTTCTGTATAACATCATACCAGCTGGGATATAAATTCTTACAGACAATTTTATGCGAATGAAAAATACCTACATTAAGACATTTTCCATAGTTATGCAATACATACCGCAGCAGAGCATATGGTCTATAGTCAGAGATCCTCACATATAACTACAACAACAGCCCCAAGTCAGGCCTCAGATCTTCAGACAATGTAATTTTGGATATATTATTATAATTTCTCTCCATTTTATTTCTTCCTTTTTCTATTCCATTCTGATTTCCTGAAATCTAGCAACAGCTAGTTAGCTTGTATGTCAAAGACCCTTACATTTTATCTGTTTGATATTTATTGGGTATTGAGACCAATCAAATCTTATTTAATGAAAGGACAGCTAATATTTTGTGAAATTATTAATTGTATCTTGAACTGAAGATATAGCATCAGGAAGAATTCATAGTTTTTGGCATAATTTATTTCAATATTTATTATTTTCATATTAGAAAACTGTCCTACTTCTGATCTGAGTTTGCCTGTCTTCCATTTACAGCATCTCTTTTTCTTTTTGT
Organism: Struthio camelus; assembly: GCF_040807025.1. Lineage (NCBI taxonomy): Eukaryota > Metazoa > Chordata > Aves > Struthioniformes > Struthionidae > Struthio > Struthio camelus. The sequence goes on from NC_090943.1 coordinate 128,091,456, forward strand.
ATGCTATTATCGCTTCAGGATAAAAAGTGCTCGCATATGAGTGTTTTCTCGTGTAATTTATAAACTTTAATCAAGTAACCGCACAGTCCTCCTTTCTGATAGTCAAACTGATTGAACTCATACATTCACAGCAAAGAATTTTCTCCAGCTCTTAGTTTCATTTTTAATCCAATTTTGTGACATCTCCTTTTTTTTTTTTTTCCACCATTACCTTTAAAACGTGGACCCCAGAGCTACAGGAAATATTGCAACAATTGCATCAGGATTCAAGCATTACATTAGCTCTTCTCAGGCAGCTCCTCAGTGGGATCTCATGGTGAGGCTGGTCCATTGTGGCCCTGCAGAGTCAAGGTATTCCAAGGCATAGTACTATATTTTTTGGGTGACATTCCTCTGTACTGAACATGCAACTTTGCATTTATCTCTCTAGAAACAGTTCTTGTTTCAGTTGGCCCGGCTTAACAGAAATGTCCTCTTTCCAGATCTCATTGTTATGTAGCACTCAGCTAATCTTTCCGTCGCTCTCAGATTATTAACATGATAATTTCTATATGCATCTCCAGATCACTCCTGGGAATACTGAATAGCACTGGGCCTACCACTGATCTCTGTTGGACATCATTAGAAACAATTCAGTAATAATTTTCTTTTAAAAACATTTTTGATGATCTGCTATCCAACTCTCAAATGAATTGAAATTGTGACTACTTATGTTCTATAGTAGTTTGTTTTTAAATCAAATGTATAGTGTTTACCAATTTTCATTATGCCTTTATCAGTTAAACCAGCAGGAAATGATTGTCTCATAGCTAGATGAAAAATCTGTTGACTGTGTAGGAAACAAAACTCCTGTAACTCATGTTCTTCAATTTGTTATGCACATGTAACTTCACTTCACCTTTGCAAAATAGTCCATATATAAGTAATACAATTCATGTTTCAAAACAGGAGGAACTCTAATTTGTCTGACCTGCTTATTTTAAAATGTGTCTGGACTTTCTGAATTTATCCAAAATGGCTTTAGGAAATTTACACAAGTGGTACAAAATAGTGGCGCGTGCACTTTCCTCAGTTGTTCTTAACAGATCTTGCTAACAGTTTATCTATCCTACGGATAATCTATAATTTATAATTTGCCACAAAACATAAACTTCATAAAATTGGACAAGGATCCTTAGATGACTGTTAATCTGTGCATTGGCAGACATACCTTGTATACATTTCTTCAGTAAGAGAGACAGCATTGCATCTGTTATGTTGGCAGTTAAAAGTACATCCACAATTCTCTCAAAATTTTACTAATTTCATAAGCTCTTGCCTCCTTCTCTCCCCCATCGGTGTTTAAGGGAATGTAGCAATGTACTCAAAAGGTATGTGAGCTTTTTCAAAGGGAGAGGAAGGGACGTGCTTTGAGGGGAGGAGACTAGTTTAAAATGTCTCCCTTTCTTTTTTGGACCCTCTTCCTTTCCAGAAGAAAGCTCTGCTGAAGTTTGTTAAAAAGAAATTTCCAAGTAGTTTATTCGTTTTTATTTTACATAAATCTCAGGCTCTTGGATTTATAGGACTTTTCTGTCTTTGTACAGGGTGAATATCACAGCTAATAGCACAGTAATAATTACAAGTCATTCTCTTTATCCTTTTTGTGCACTGCCAATCGGCAAAGGTGTCTCATTTCACACATCATTTGCAACATCCTATGGTAATACCAAGTATTTTGGGGAATAGTTTTTGAATGTAGTCATTAATCTCTATTTTGGGGAGGTGTAATTCCAGATTCTGGACGCAATTCTGTAATTATTCTATGTACAGAACTCTAGTGAAGTCAATGAGCTAGCAAGACTGTGCTCGGGTCCTGAGTGAAAGAGAGTACAGGTGACTTTTAACTCAATTACAGGACTGTAGCATTTCCCAGCCCTGCAGCTGGATTGCACTTGCCACAACCCAACATAGAGAAGTAGGCTACCTTCTCTGTCTGCAGACTATGACCCATGGGATCACTACAACAGGTGGGAATTGGGGTTCACAAGCCATTCTGGATATTCTGCTCATATTGTGGAGTAGTAGAAAGCTATTCTCATGGTCTTATTCCTTTCACAACAGCTTGCACAAAGGATCGCTGTTAATTCCTACTAAGGCAAAGCAGCCACAAGTCAACAGTGATCCAGGCCCAACTTCAACACTGAGGCAGCTTGTGAAATTGAAAAACGTGAACAAAACAAAAAGTACTATATGTATCTGTGAAATCTTACCAGCCCTGGCAGAGGTATTCATTGCTCACTGATGACTGAGAATGTCCTCTTGCCCAGTGACTAGCTGCAAGTTGGTAGTGGAGTAAAAATGTGGGGTGAGCAGAGAATTACAGTAAATTGCTAATTAGTCTGATGTCACGCTTTGGGAAAGGCAGCCAGAAATGTGCAACTCATTCTGCCTTTAGAATCAAAGGTACCTAATTGCAATCTCATTTTGTGAAAATACAGTGCTAATGACTTGCTTGTGCAGTAGCTGGATACCATATTAACTGCCACATAAGCTAAGCTTTTCCATTTTAACAATCCTAGTTAGAATATCTGACTGCCTGTCCACAAACTTTCACCAGCTGTTGCTGTGTCTCATTGGAGAGGAGAGATGCAGCAGCTCCCACTAGGCAATAAAAGAGAGAGGAGTCACTGACAGATTTTGTGCTAAGATGTCCTACCTCACTTCAGAAGGATTGGTTTGACTCGTTCATAAACACTGGTCTTTTGAAAATCAAACCATGATCTTCAGTTCAGATTATTCTGTGGCACCTCAACAGAGGTTAAGTCCTGTTCTCTTTTGCAGTGACTTCCACTCAGTTCCTTTTAATTTTTGGTGTCTTTTATGCTAGTACTCAGCTGTTTGTATCTTTGAATTCTTTTATACCTGCATTGCTTCTGCACGTTTGATGTGAGTTGTACATCATCTTTCAAAACTTTATTACCAGCTGTATATATACACATTTTTGAAGCTCTCATTACTTACAAAATCTTATTTTGGGATAAGGGTTATTTCTGTTATCTTCCAAGCATCCCACTGACAGCAACTGTGCTGTTAGAAATCAAAGGTAGCTTGTTTTGTTCCTATCTATGTCTTTCTTTCAATGAATCCCAAATTAAGCACATGCATGGGTGATATGCAATGACATTTGCTATTACCTGATGATGCTCCATAAAATCCTCTTCAACAAATTCTGCATGTTCTAATCTGTTAATTATAGTAAGAGCTATACTATTAAATATTTATCTGAAAGCAGTTCTCTGAAAGTACAGAAATGATGATAGCTTTCTAAAAAGCTGTACTTTGGCATACAACAAAGACAGACCTTATACCAGGCCACATTTTTCACACGGCATTAGATGGCTCCAGAATTTGATATGTTAGGTTCTCTCCTACATGTCTGATGCAATCTATTACATGTGTAATTCTATTTCTGAGTATGTTCTTCAAATGTGAATTGCAATAATTCTTTCACTGTGGCTGGTACTGTGACAGTGCCCATTCTTCTAAATCTATATAGCTGGCATTTTCTCCAAGTGCAGAGCAGAACACTTGTCTCCCCAGGCCTCCAACAGTTGTTTTCAATAGCCTTTCATATAAAGAAGTGTTACTATAAGCTGTTGTATCAGAAATCAGATAGGATCTTAAACAAAGCAAGATGTGTATCAAGTTATTCACACACAAATGGTATTCAGAGTCCATCAAGAGGAGAATGAGGTCTATAATTATTATATTTAAGAATCATGGGGTGCAGCCAGAAGTATTGAAGTAGGAACCTTTCCAAGGATATATCCTGAAGAAGCAAAAGGGGCAGTAATAAAACTAAACTTCCCCCTGCAAATAAAAGGACTGTTGGAAGGATGAACTCATTAGCGAGGTGCTGGGGGCCAAGTCGTTCTCTGTTTCCTTCTCATTACATCCAGGCCATGACTATGTTCAAACTGTATCTCAAATCACAACACTACCTGCGAATATTAGTGAGCTGAAAAAGAAACCAGTAAAACTGTTATGGCCCCAATGTCAGTATGAAAATCAGGACCGCAATCTATTAACTCTAGTAAATGGCTAGTAAATGTAGCTAGTAATCTATTAGCTCTAGTAAAAGCTATGTAAGTTATAATTCGTGCTTCTTGGAGATGCCCCATGTATTCAGAGAACTCCCCACAAGCTCACATTCTGTTCTACTGGGCTCCAAAATTAGGAACATTCTCTGATGTGCTCAATATCCATAGATTGAACTAGGCAAAGATACAGTCAAGAAGCTAGCCTTGGTCTGGGGTTCAGGTTTACTTTTACAAGCTGGCATCAGTACTTGAAAAGCTGTTTGCCAGTTATGTGTAGTCAGTGTATTGCATATCACTGCTGTTGACTCCTTCCCTAATGTTTGGCGTCATGGACTGTAGGAAGAGCAAGGTAGCAACTGGGTGTGCTGAGTCCAAAACAGAATCTGCTGGTGACTTCTTCCATATGCTGGGCAGCAGAGCAATCGGTGGCCTCTGTCCTGGGGAGCTGTGCAACAGAGCAAGGACAAGCTATAGCAGATCATCCTCCTGATTCCTCTCCGTATTACAAATTAAAACAAGAATATGAGGAACCCATACGACTTCATCCTTCAGACCACAAGTGAAGCTGAGTCAGCAAGCGGTGAAGAAAACTACATGTATTTACAGTGAATGAGCAATTATTTCTTTTTCATGAAATGTTTGTAGCTAATCAACTCAAATAGCTGCCTATCTAATAAATACAAACTGCATGCAATGCTGCCAAAAAAGCACACTTGAATGGTATATTTGGCAGTGCTAAACAACTCTCAAAACATATTAGATGATCACTGTTTGAGTCAACAGATTGAGAAGATCTGAGTAAGATAAAAACATAATTTTTATGTTTTTATTCATAATATAAGCTGCTTTTACTCATACTCAAGTGCGGTTCCACTGATTTAAGTAAAATTAATGGTGGCAGGAACTGAATCCAAAGCTAGCACTTAGCCGTTTCTTTTCATATGTCCTAATTATGTTCCTAAACTTGTTTTTATTTTCTTTTTCTTTTTCTTTCTCTTTTTCTTTTTTAGGAGTGCTTACCTGTTCACTGTTTGCTTATAAAACAAAATTGAATAGAAATGGTAAACGACGATCTCCCTCTAACTTGCTCAGACAGTGAAAAGAAGTCTCCTACGCGTTTCAGGGATACCAAATGGATTCCTTATGAATCCATGTCAGTTTACAAATCAGTGAAATCCAGTAACTACATTTATACATCTAAGTTAAAGTCTAAGTTCAACTTCGGAGTGTTTTTGCATTGTTTGTCATATAAGTGGATGTCCATTTGATACACAACACTGAGGAATCAGACTTCAATATCTGCATATAATTCTTACATAATTAAAAAAAGTGTCGTTTGCAAAACATACCATGATTAAGCAGATTACGTTTTCAAAGGAGATTTTAAGGAAAGTATAGTTTCAAAACTATGTATTTTCCCATTTGATATCGATTACCTTTCTCCTACCTTTAAACAAATATTGTAGACTTCTTAAACTCTGAATGCCTTTACTGTAATCACTTTGCATTGATCCTTCCTCTCCTTCTCCGCAGGACCTTTACAGAGGTGCAGCTAGCTGGGCACGAAGGTTCAGAGAGTAAAGTTGGGAACAGTAAATTCTATTGGCATTAACTCCTCGTGAATTTCAGCACACAGATTTATCTGTGTAACTCCTACTAAAATTAATGGAAATCATGTGACTCAACCCTTGCTGAACATTTCCCTTAGTGTACTGAAGAATCTGTATCTAGTTTCTGAGCCCCTAAACAAAATGATGAAGGTGCAGTGATACTACATCATTTAACTGTTATATGCATTTACTGTATTATATAGTTTTGAAGAAATTGATTTAAAAAAGCAACTTTTGCATCGGAAGTCAAAGGTCCCAGAGAAAGTTTAATTTGTATTACAAATTTGAATGAGGTTTTCATCATAATGATGAAACAGATTACTATATCTGCCATTTACCCTCTAACTATACAATTTTGAACTTAAATAGCCACAAGGAATTCAATAAATGAAACATTTTTCAGAACAGTGGTTTAAGCTTGGTCTTACTTTTTAATCACTTAACCTTATTTCAAATGACTGCCTATTAATAGGCCGTTAATGTAAACCTGATTTTAAAATAAGATTTCAAGGAAAGATTAGACTTGAATAAGCTACAGTAAGAATAGGTACAAACTGATGAGACAACTTTTCAAGGAGTGATGATATAAACGATATTTAAGATGTTACATATAAGCAATTTGTAAAGAAATTCTATAATTTACCTTTGAAATGCATGTATATCTCTATATTAGTATCTAGAAATCCACTGCCTTAACAGGAAGCTATATAAGCATGAGAAGATAGGAGCAGGCTCTGTTGTGCAGACAATATAATGGAATAAATGGATGTTCTTCTCATGATCCAAATAGCACAACCTCAAGAACTTCAGAATCCTGCCTGAATCCATTGAATTCCTTCCCTTCTCCCTCTCCATTCCCTTTTCTCCTCCATTTCACTACAGAGTTCCTTCTGCCTTTATATTACAACTAGTGGCTAATTCTTGTGAAGTTGAGGGCTTCCTCATGAGTCACTGAACTCAAGGAAAGCTCTCCAGTTATAGCCTCCTCAAGAATGTTGTCTCCTTTTTTATTAGAAAGAGGTAAGGATTGTGTTTCTTAACGTTACGCTATGAGACAAACTGAAAAAAATAATCAGTTTTTACTTTTTCAGTACTGTATAAGAGTTGCTAATAAGCTTTGGGAAATTTAAAGTTGATACTTTCATTTTTACTCATACAACATGTCACATGTCAAGAGGTTGATAAGGACTAATACTGACCAGTACCAAGATGCCTACTGCCCTCATAAGAGAAGGGTGCCTGTAAACTATAATCATTTGAAGGAAATAAGAATATTTGTTTATTTTAAGACTTCATTCAAGTTCCTCAGAAGGCGTTACAGATTTTAATTACTCAGTTTCAGTTCTCTTATGTATGGTAAAAATAGAAAATAGGACCCACTTGACTCCCATTGGAATAATCTTCTCTGGAGGAGGTGGGAGGGGTGAAAGGGAGGCATTATCATATCTCTCTTAGTACTGCATAGCAACACTACAGTGTATTTTGTCACAGGAAGTGAAAATTACAGCATCCAGCAGCATCTTCAGAGGCAATCTAGGTACAATTATATGCAATTTAGATTACAATCAGAGTTAAGGTAGGTGCGGATCATCAGCTCTCTTTCACAAAAAACTAGCCCTTTTTTAGTACTTGCAAAAAATTCAATTTTCATCTCATTTAATAGACAAAAGCATGAGCTGCACAGGACTCCCTAAGCCAAACTGGCTTATTTGTTTTGACTCAGGAAAGACTATCACTTCTTACCACGTTCGGCAATATCCTTTATTTTGCCATAGTTTAATGGATCGAATACAGGAGCAACTGCCAGGAACTTCTGCTTTTTAATACTATCTCCGTCACTAATATGAAGTGTACCCTTGGCTATTCCAACTTCACTTCAATTTTGTCATTACCACAAATAGCATAATACATGTTGGTTTATCAGTGATGCTGAGAACTAGTTGATGCAGTTGTTTGCATAGCACTTTGACTAAACAAGTACAATAGAAATATTTTTATTCTTGCTATTATTGCTTTCCATAATACCTCTATTGAGTGGATATTCAACTTCTAGATACAAATTCTCAGACAAATAGACTTATTTGGTTCTGCCATTCTTAAAAATATTCGGAGTTTGGGAGAGAGATAGTTTAGGTGGTTTTTTTTTTGTTTGCTCATTATCTACCCTTTTTCTTGTTACATTTTTTTCCTCTATTGAATCCCAAATACTGTGCAATATATTGCCATTTACATGACTGGAAAGGACTGTGACAAAAGATACTTTTGCTGAAAGCAGAAACAGAAATTCTACTCATCAGATCAAACTATTTTAGCAATACATTCATCCTCATCATAACCACAAGTACAATATCTTATTCACCTACTACAGAGTTCTGAGTTTTGTCCTGCTGGGCCAATCTGGCTAAAATATGCATACATACATATGTACATACATGCATATATACATATATATTTATATCATCAGACATTTCTGAAGTTCAAGATTTGTAGGGTCTTCATGATCATTAAAGCAAAATTAGCACACATACAAAGCGGAAAATATATTCTTTGAATCCAATATTTGGGCATTAGCCCCAAATGTTTACTAATTATGCCCTTGAGTAACACTTCAGGATCAGAGAAACTAAATGAGAGAAAGAATGTAGAGAGAAAATAACTATTCTGCTTTGAAAAATTGAAATAATTCACTCAATTAAAAAGCTCTTCATAAAAGTCCGTATTTGAGTTCAAGTTGCCCATGGGAAGGTCTAATTTGTGCTGGCCATTAATGAAAGCTTTACATGACTATTAAGGAAAAACTGACAAGTTACCGCAGCAACCTTAACAATGTTTGTTAATATATATTAAAAAATGTAAACTGGATACATAGAACACAGCCTAAATTCTTCTTTTATATGGTCAAACTTTGTAGAATGTCAATAGGTTTAAAAGATCTGTAACTTCAGCTACTAACACATTGCTATGTATATTTTCAGATGCTGTACAGAAATTTATTTTCTTTGCAGATAGCAGTTATGCCGTTTGATTAAATGTGAAGCGATTTCTTGCAATAAGTTGGCCTTTGTAATACTTCTTTGCTCACTGCATTTAGTATGGACATAATGTTTTCTAAACTGGAACTTAAATCACACAGATGTACAATATAAATCAGGTTAACTTCTGAGACTGGTTCTAAAACAAATGAAGCTGAGTAAAGACTATTTTTAAAAAAGGTAGTTGATGAAAATTAATAATTATGAGCAAGTTGAAATTTGCTTTTCTCATTTAAAATACTGCAGGGCTTCAGTTATAAAGATTTTCATGTCCCTTTGGAAAGGAGAACAACTCTTAGAGAGTAAAATTTTTTTGTCAGATGTGTTCCCTTGCGGTGCATCAATTTGTGTAGCTTCTTGCTAAAAATTTATCAGTAAGCATTCAAAATTAGATCCCATACCACAGACACTTGGAAAAGTATATTTACATGTCTTAGTCAAAGTTATATAGAAGGATCGTAGCAGAATAAGGGAGAAAAACAAGCTTTCTTAGTTCAGAGTTCTGTCCCAAGCACTGGATCACAGCTATCTTCATATAAACCAAACCCAATGTCTTTCACATAAAACTTCCAGTTTTGTCAGAAGATGTTTGTAAAAGTTTTGTAGGATAAACTGATCTGTGGTGTTACATGGATTTTTTTCTTAGTTATCATAAAAATGACTGTAGAGCAGAGTTTATTATATAGTGGTATCGAAATAGTGTAGTAGTTTAGAGCAATCACTGTAAAACACTGAAAAGTAACACAACCATCATTTTTTCCATTGGTGTCTTAGTTTTAGCAAAGTCACTGGTAAAAGACTTATTCATTTTGACTTTTTTACAGCATTGGTAACATGACCATTGATTTCAGCAGGGGAATGCAACAGAACAAATATTGCAAGCTTTCCAATACAGTTATTACAAATAAATTTAAATTTTAAACTTCATCACTGTCATCTTAAACTTATATCTTGTAAAATTCTATAAAATCAGAGTAAGATTAGCGCTTCTGGTTAAAATTATAGCTATAGTACTTCCACAGCTTTTAAACAAATAATGTTATTTTTGCCTAGTAAGACCCAGGAACTGAACAAACTGAAACTCTCCTCATCTAGAACAGAACCATCCCTGTCACTACACGCAGGTGGTCCTGTCTTACATCTGGCTTTCTTCCTAGCTCCATTTCTTCAAAGTTCTCCTTTTTTTATTGTTTTGCACCCCCAATTAGCCAGTCTGCGAGACCTGAATTTTCTGTTCTGAATCCTTATGTTCTCTTTGCCAACCCACATCTCTTTCATAACGTCTCTGAATCTCTGATTTTGTACTTCAGAGGCTTCCTTCATTTTCTTTCTTTGCTATTCTTTTTCCTAGGCTTCTTTTCTCCAGCAGCATTCTCTTTGCTGCCTGTCTTTTAAATGAGAGGCATCCATCTCTGTTGGTCCACTTCTCAAATAGTTGTGGATGGCCTTTAACTTCCCCTGCTCCCAGGATTGCTGTGCTCTTAGAGCGCTCTGGTATATGCAAGACACAGCTCAGTAACCTTTAAGCTGATTTCTGTTGTCTTTTCTGTCACTGTACGCACAGTGGGCTCCCACCTTGTTGATTACCTGCCAATCTGACCAGTTTCACTCTTGGCTTGGTGCTGCTGTTGGAAGTAGCGGGCATGCTGGGAGGCTGTTTGAGTAAGACAGCTCTGGGATCGCTTTTTTTGTCATTGCTTTTTTTTTGTTTGTTTGTGCATTTCAAAGGTAACAACTCTGTTCCCACATGAACATTCTTCCTTTGGTGCCATTTTGACTTGTATACGGCCCTGTTGCATAATTTGGACATGACCTACCTTACAGTCTTCTGTCTTTATACTTTTCAGGGCTTGTTTTTCATCCTTATAGTTTATTTTCCTTTATGCTGGCCTATCTTTATAGTGGTTACTAATCCAATTTGATTTATACACACCAGTACTCAGAATGGTATTGCATTCTTCCTGCTATTATTAAGAATAGCAGCCCTAATATCTTCCAGGAACACTCTAATCACTGCTCACGTTTCCACATAGACATTGTCACTTTTATTGGGTCTTGATGCATTCAGCAGCACCTAGTAGCCAACATGTTCTCTGCAAGTTTATGTTCTGAAATACATAAAACCTCCATGATATTAATTTTGCGATTTTGAAAGTTTTGTTATTCCCAAGCAGCCAAATCCTTGCAAAAGAAAATAGTGCATGAGTCTTCCAGCAGTCACAATGTAGCCTCTTAAATGTGCAGTGCATGAGATGGTTGGCATAGTCCTATAGATTCTTCAAGCTTGCCAGAATCTACCTCATCAAGAGACAAAAGTAGCTTGTCCACTGCTAAAAGTTTAAAATAAAATGTAGAAACGGATGCTCATATTTATCTACCACCTACTTTCTCCCTGACTCTGCATTCCCTAACACAGACATGACAGATTAAAGAAGAGAAAAAATTTCCCAAGAATCTTTATTTATTTTTTACAGTGGATTATCGGCAGGTGGACTACAGAGAAATGACATTATATACTGGTAGGATTCAACAAAGATACAATTTCTTCTATAATCTGCCATGACAGCTTGAAAATTCTAGGTCTTAATTGCTTACTATATATAATTTCACTTCCTCCTCCAATCTAAAAATATACAAGTGAACGGTAGCAGAAATTGCAGGACACCAGAGGTGACAGAGAATGAAATTATTCTTCTGTTATGCACACAAGAATAGAAAAGAATCAATTAACATAAACCATGAAGAAAAAGAAATATTCTAATAATATTTTTCCAAGATCTAATTTAATTTAGGAGTTCAGTGCTAAGAGCATGATCAGAAAAATGCAGCAATTGCTTGAAAATATTGTACTTTAATAAGAAATCCATACTGTTTTTATACTTAAGAAAAAAAAATAGTGTTAAGTGGACTTCTGTGAATTTCCCATAGATTCTTTGAAATTATTATACTGTGTCCTTTTCTGCATGTTTACCACACTTCACATTTTCTGATAAATCTGATACACAAAATGTCCTTATATCCTGCAGTCCTATTTGTAATCTAATTTTTGAAGATTTAAAGAAAATCTGTGGGTTTGACAATGTGTCTTTACATATACTATATTTCAGATTTTCTCACCTGCCATTTCCAAACAAAGGATATTCAGCTGCGCTCTTTCTCCTCCAGAGCAGGGCCTTTTAATTTTCACTACTTCTTTAAGCTGGATTGAAATTATTTCTGCTTTTACACTTATTTTTCTTTTTGTTGGCTTACTTGCCTTTCCACGCCCTATTCCTATAGTCATAAGCACAAAGAATGTTCTTATAATAGTACTAAAAATGCTGAATTCCACTAGTTAGAATACTTCATTTTTGGCATAATATGAGCCATGGCCTTCTCTCTGTCCAAGGAGCAAGAATTCTGAACTGCTTCCAAACCTCGATCTTTTCTATGGCAATAAAGTCTTCTCTGTATCCAAGATATCAAACTGTCAGGCTGTTGTTTTTTAAAAGTCAGAATTGAGGAAATACGTCTGATTTAAATAAATTAGGTTGTTTGAACGTGCCTAAAGGAACAGTGCAAATAAGTCACTGTTTTACTGCCTCTTAATACAAGTCCAGCTCAGTCCATTGGATAAAACATTTTCAGAGATGTCACTTCTCTGTTTATTCACATACACTCGGAAAGTCAAGAAATTATTCTAGAATATGGTCTAGATATTAAATTCATTTTGTGATTGCTGTGCACCTTGAAATCATTGTAGTTTGCATAGGTTCATCACCAGTCATCCTATTTAGTACTCACCTACTAAAATCAAAATGTCAGAGAAATTTTCATATTATCTTGGACTTGATTTATTCAGTACTTTTAATATATTTTATTGGAAGACGTGTAGTTGAAGGTGTAGGATTTTTTAAAACAGTTTGTATTTAGCTATTACTGATGTCTTCTTCACAACACTTATATAAATAAATTCAGCTAAAATTTTATTTATGCTTTTACTAAAGAGCTTATCCATTGGCTGAAAATGATTGTGCACTGCTAGATATTATCTGAATATGGCTGTCAGCATCAACTGTTCCTATTGAACTAGATTTTAAAAAAGTTTAACTGAATCAGCTCAGAACATTATGGGGCTTAGAATGGATTTGAGCCATCCAATTTATCAGTTTCAGTTTAAACATAGGGGTATCACAGCAAACATTTCTGGCAATAGTCATATAAGATTTAGCACAGTAGGAAAGGAAGAAATTCCTGATTACTAGAGGCAAGAACAATAAATAATCTTTTCATGATTTTCGTGAGCTTGATGTCAAATGTAGATACTTTTAATTCTTATTAATGCTGCTGCAGAACTTCATAGCTCTCATATTTAAAAGCATTCTTCAAATTTCTATCTCTATTCATTTATGTTTAGTTAGATTTCATTATTCTTTAGTTTAAATTGCTCTCTTCTTCTGGTGTATAGTGCATTTACAAAGAACATTCGTATTCCCTCAGTTTCCATTTTGCTAAGCTAAATAAGTGAAGGGGCTTATCAGTTGCCTGAGCTTCTTAACATTTCTTCTTTGTTTCTCTGCAGCACTTCTGCCTTGAATGCAACTGCCTTGAAACAGAATTGTACATACTATTCCAAAAGGAGTCTTGCCAAGACCTTGTGCAAGTGGTACTGTCTACCACTACTGGAAAACTTCCCAGCACATCTTAGGGTTAAGGATCCTTTTCCATGGCAGCATCACACTGGTGGAGATAATCATCATGTGATTGACTGACAAACCCAGGTCTTTCTCCTCCTGTACTATTTTCAACTGATAAGCTCTCAGCTTATAGCAGAAATTCTTGTTATTAGTCCCCGAGTGCATGACCTTACACTTTGTACTATTAAATTTCATCTTGTTTCTATTACTGCAGTCGTCAAGGTCATCTAATTCTTCCTGTATGATATTCCAGTTCTCCTCTGTGTTGACAACACCTCCAAAGTTTTTGTCACCACCAAATTTCACTAGCATGCTCCTAGTGTTTGTCCACAGGCCATTGATGAAAATATTAAATAACACCAGTTCCAAGACTAATCCTTGAAGAACACCACCAGTGACTTTCCATATGGATAGACTCCCTTGCAACACAAGTCATAACTGTCTTTTGTTTAAGCCACTTCTACAGTGTTACAGTTGTTGTCATAATAGATAGTTCTATATGTGGTACTGCACTGAAGGGAAGATAGATTAGATCCTCTTAATTGTGGAGAAATATTTATAAATAAAATGCAGAACTGTGACCTAAGGAAGGCAATTCAGTTAAATTAGGCCTGCATATCACCCAAAATGTTTATAATGTCAGACACGAGAAGACAAAATCTGATTGATAATATAAGCATAAAATCTACTGAGAAGCGTCCAATAAGTAGAAATATCCTTAAAATACTGATTTGCAAATAATAAAACCTTTTCACATTGTAGATAAGTGCTTAGGTATTCCTAGCGTAAGTGTATTCCTATACCCAAACAACACTGCTTTACATTCACTCAGTATAACATCATTATTTAAGCAATAATGATGCGGTGGTCCATTATCAGTTGGTTGTTCAGTTAATGAAGTGCCTGAGGTGAAGGCCACTGTTTTACTCACCCAACACGAGTTTTTATTGAGAAATAAGCATTCATCTTGATCATGTTACCAATTCAGCATCTACTAAATTGACAATACTATCCGTGAATAAGTTTCTATCACAAAGAAAGTGGTATCTGGTGTGATGTGACAAGTACACTTCATTCGCTACCTAGATTCAACAGCTGAGATTCCTCTACTGCAGAGTACCTGCTCCCTTGCTTTACAGCAGTAAAATATATTTGTATCATCAGCAGTAATGTTTTTTTACCCAAATATATTTGACTTACTGATGCCTACCATTCCCAAAGATTAAGCCCCTTTGCTGATTGTTACTTCTAATGTCTAAGTAACGTCTGACACTCCTGATGTGCTCATGAACTCAGTATGGCTGGGAGAGGGATTAAATGGTGTGTTGCAAAATTTTTGATATTTTCAAATATCTGTTCCTCTTAAGTTTTTTTTTTTTTTTTAATCCACGATAATTTAGCAGCAGTCAGGCTAGTTATTGATCCTTTCTTTTCCATTACTCTGGTCAGAAAGGGTTAGACAGGGATATCTTAGTTGGGTGATGCTTTGGCGGGGATAGAAACTTCCATAGAGGTTAGGAAGTTTTTGTTAGCGTGCAGAGGGACACGGCAGCGACGTCTCCTGATCAGAGAAAATTAGGACACGAGATCTAGCTCTGCGTTTTAGCCTAAACGTCCAGTGACAATGGTTCTAGAAAAGCACAGTGGTTCTAGCAAAGCATGGTTAGCTTGGAAACTTAAGGGAATCAGCAGTTGGGCCCAGGTTAAACATACTGGACACTTTATTTCATAACAGAAGCTCTGTGGTACTTGACAATTTTATTGTCAGCAGAAACATTTCCGTTTCTGATGCATATTTTCTCTAAGTTTCCTCCCCTTTCCTTACTATGTGGAAAATTCTGGTAGCTCTAGCTTTGGTGGATATAATTTTATACCAAATTGGAAAGAATTGTTATACTATCAGTGAAAAAAGGTTGTGAATTTAATTACAATAGTCCACAGAATTAGTAAGTCAAATCCTGGGTGACTTTGTACTATTCTGTTGGCTGAGAGTTGGCTCTAATACCGATAATTTCTGAATCGATTTTGTTAAGTTTGTTCAACGTCTGCATGCAGACCAGGTCCTGTTGTAAGAAAAATATGCCTTTCCTGCTGTTCACAATATTTATGAATAATCATCAGTTCATGTATGATTATTTCTATTATCTTCTGTGACTGTTTCTTAGGGAAAACATCAAATATATTGATGCTACTACCTTACCAATTTCTACTCATTTACCAGTGGCTTAAAGTTATTTTGTATCAAGCAAAGTGGGCCCTATTCTTTTGCCTAATCCTTCAATCTAACAGCTCCAAAATGTGTGAGCAGTTGCCCCAGTTCTAAAGCAATGCATGCCCCTAACGCATCAGATGAAAGCCTTTCTACAGTATGTCAAGTGTATCTGCAGTATTGGTTCAAATTGAAACTTAGATGATGCTCTCTTCACATGCATCCAGACATTTTACATTTTTGTGATTTGGAGTTAATGTTTTTTCCAATCCCACACAGAAAGAGAGTTCTGATTATCTGTGGAGGACAATCCACAGTTCTTTTTCATTCATCTTGGAATAGCAAATGTGTGTGTTTACTCTGTCATCTGAAAAGATGATACCCTGAAACCACACTATTGAGGCTGTCACAGCTGTGCTAGAGGGAGTGACCCATTTACTGACAGAAAAGACTGAAAAATAGAAAGCTACGCTGAGAATTTATCTAAAAAAACCCAGCCCTGATATGAATTGCTTACTTTGCCCAGATAATGGACTAACTAATGATACCTTAACTGCTCACCTGTTATGACAAGACTGCTACAACTGTGAACATCATTTTAATTTTTAAAAATACTTTTCATCACATTCCTGCTTTTCATTCTAATGCGTCTTCTCTAGAATAACAGCTTTGAAAGACGTTTGCAACAGTGTTGTTTGAAACTTACTTTTACTTGAAAATTTAGACTATCTCAAGCAGAAGCAGTAGCTCATGGACAATGACTGGTCTTAGACATAACAAATGGCACTTAAGAGATGCCCAGTGGAAATAGACAGTCTACCATTTGGACAATTTTTTCATTGAGGTTAACACCAGGAGGGTCTACTATATTATGTGACTGGATTTCCATTATGGATCCTTACATTGTATCCATCTGTTCTGTACTGAGCCCAATAACTTATAAAAAACATCTTGCAGAAAGACTAGAAGACTGTCCTGACCTGAGGACATTAAAAGTTGGGAAAGTGATTGCACCCTCTGATATCTTGTTACGCGGTTAACCACTCATGGTTAATGTATGCCTTAGTTCAGCTTCCAGACATTGGTTCTTGTCATCCCTTTCTTTGCCTGATTAAAGAGCACTTTAGTACTCTATGTTTTCTCATCATGAGAGTACTCATACTTTCACAGTTACCTCTCAGTCAAATCACCACTCAATCTTCTTTTTGATAGACTAAACAAATCAAGCTCTTAAAGTCTTTCACTGTAGGCATTTTACCAACCTTGAATCATTTCATGGCTCTTTTTTACAACATCTCCAGATTTTAAAAAACATCTTTAAACTGTGGACAACAGTAATGGATGAAGCATTCTATTATCTGTTCCATCATTGCCAAATAAAGATACAAAAATTCCGAATTTTGTTTTGCATTTGCTTATTTATAGAATTTCATTTGTTGTTTTTGATTCAGAATTGTGCCTGAGCTTACTTCTCCGTTATGACAAGTACAGCTTCTTCAGTCAGTGCATTTCCAGACAAAGATGCCTATCCTGTAGAGCTGGCCAGCATCTTTTCCTTCTATGCTTTTTTTTTTTATTTGACTGAGTTGCAACATGTTTTTTTTTTTTCCTTTCCAATGATCCCATTTTACCAGCAATTCAGAGCACACTGTGGTCTTCATCATTATTTACTGATTCTTCAATCTTTCTACCACCCACAAATTTTCTAAGAATGATTTATGTTTATATTTCAGCTCATGGGTGAAAATGTTGAATAACACTGGGTCTAACGTTGATCCCTGAGGAGCTCCCTAGGATCACTTCCATTTGATGATGATTTACCATTGACTAACTCTTTCTAGAGATCATTCATTTAACAAGTTCCTCATCATTTACATTGTGCCCTGTTGATTTTGTATAGTGTTGTCAGTGACCTGAAACAGGATGCTAAAAGTGTGCTGGTTACAATGGCAGGAATTCTAAGCATCCTTTGGGATAGAATGTAACATAGGTAGCTGTCCCAGCTGTACAGTAATGCATTCCCACAACCCATCACCTGAAATCCTTTCTACTATACACAAGTATTTCTGTAACATTTGTTCAAATGAAAATTTATATGGTGTCTTTTAATATCTATCCAGACATTGTATATTTTTTCTGTTTACAAAATAATCTAGAAAGATGAAAATGATAGGCAAGAAATTAAAAAAAAAATCTCATTGGGGGAATGAGAAAATAAGATCCAGCTGAGATATAAGCAGTGAATAACAGGGGCACAAACAGAGGAAGGTGAGGTGAAACAGAATTGTCTCATTTAGCTCTTATGCTGTCTAGAGAGAGGCAATGATGACAACGATGTTGACTAGTGCAAACCATTTTTGAAGACACAAAATTATCGTCAGTGAACTAACTATCATAGCCCTTCACAGTTGCTCACAGTCTCCCAAATATGAGTGCATTATAAAGATATATCTATTCCCATTAGAGATTTTTTTCCCTAAAGAACTGAAAATAAGTGCAAATTAGAATTTCCTTCTCTAAACGCTCTATGAACAGCTAAAAAAGTACAGCAGTTTCTATATTAGGCTAGGCCGAGAGTTTTCCCTTATCAGAAGTCTAAAAGATCTTGATAGACTGATTGAAAGACATCCTAGCAAATTGATATAGCTATTCACTGATTTTTCCTCCAGCCCAAGCTTGCCTGAAGACAGTACTGACATGCTCAAGTAGACCAGCTATTATATTTCTAAGCCACTTCCTTCTCTAACTTTCTGCCAGTTACTTAAGACCGCATATTTGTATTTTAGGACCAGTGCAAAGAATGATAAACCCTTAAAAAATTCACACAACTTAGCTTTCATCAGATTAAGGTATCTTAGCAACTAGAGTAGTAGTTTATCTGTCTTCACTGGGATTTGATGCTCTTTATAGCACCCTTGAACTGACCCTGATAGCTGGTGTTTCTATCTTTTATGTGCCCTGAGTCTTTTGAATCACCTAGTTACTGAGTTGTGAAACCCTGCCATCTGCACATGTATACCTAAGCTTGCTTATCCTTACCACCCAATTGGAGGTCTTTATTAAAGTGCCTGAAAAGACTCATCTAGGTCCTATGTGCTGTGTTATGACATCATTCCCAAAGGACACTTACTATCAAAATCTGATAATGCTAACTTTATTTTTAGCATGAATTTATGATAACTAAGTGCAATTTATAGCCCACAAGCTGATATGTCATCCTTTTTTTTTTTTTCCTCTCTCAGGTCTTCCTCAAAATGTGTACTGCATTCTCCATTCTTTGCTGTTCACTAGCTGAGATCCTTCCATATAAATGACTCATCATAGAGGAGAGAGGCTCTTTTGCCCTTTGTGTTGTGCTCCTTCAATGCTGTAGCTATGAATCTGAATAAAAAGCAGCATGTTTCCAAGCGTTTTTTTCTCTCAGGGCTCACTCGCTAAAATAGAAACTTAAGTCCACATGGTGATCCTATTTGCTACCTCCGGGACTAATTTTCTTTTACCTCTATTCCTATATTCCAAAGCTTCATTGCCATTATCCTCTTGCTCCCCACGCACTAACAAAAAGATTTTAATGCATTCATTATGCAAAATCTTGTCTTTTGTGACCTTTGCCAAGAGTGCCCCCAAAGGACTGGCCAAGCTTAATAAGCTCACAAATATACTATGATGTCAGCCAAGGGCACTACTGGCCAATTGAGCCTGCACCACTGCCCTCTCCCCAAGCCCCCACTTCACACCTGAGATACCCCAAGGTGAAACTGCAGCGATGCTGTCTCCCCTGAAAAACTATTAATCCTTTTCTGCAGCTCCCAGCTAGGCAAACAATCCCCTTTGTGAAAGCTAGAACAAGCACATAGGCAATATTGCCATTTGCTTTTACTTAGATGGAGCATGCCTTCCTTTAAGTTCCTCTTTTTCTCACTCTTCAGCTACATTATTAATGGGTTTATTCTTCTCATTTCATTTATGTTACGTTCTGTAAAAGCTTTGTCATAGGCATGCCAGCTGGGTCACTGGAGGAAGGACGCTCTCTCATCAGATTCTTGTGTTAGTTCACTTCCTCCTGCCCAGGTGTTGTTCTGCAGGGAAAACATCTGCTTGTCCATGCAGTTGTTGATGCTGTGGCAGATTACAGCAGCTTTTGTCTGCTAAGGAGCCCACTAAAGAAAGGAAGAAGAGGGGTATACCAGCCTCTTCATTTCATGTATAAAAGATGCCCATAAAGTATGTAATATAGCAGAAAAGGACAGCTGGTAAAAGTGTGACTTCATTATGGAACAATATAAACTTTCAAAACTCTGAAAGAGTTTTGTTGCTTGTAAAAGATAGCTATTATGAATGTTAATGCAAAGTATTAGTAAATCTGACCCCCTTACCCCACTATGACACACATTTAAAATTTATTATGGAACACATTCAGGGGAATAGCTCTAGGGAATTCATTGCTCATCTTTTTCTTTCTTCCTCCTTCTCACACACTAACAGTCTCCAGACAGCTTCTCTGAATTCTTCAGAAATACTGCTACTCTGACCTCTGTACCATAGATCCATTGACTTACTTCATTTGACTGTCTGGAGTGACAGCTAAGGTACTAGTAAAACATGTTCTCACAACTTGCACGGCAGCGTACACATCTTTCCAGTCCATCTCTTTATTATGATGCAGGATATCATGGCATAGGTTGGTTAAATAAAATCTACCTTTTTGAACTTCTAATATTGGATTATATATAGCCCAAAGAAAAGGAACGAGCAAACTAGGGGTTTTGGCTACCAGGAGAATTTGTCCCATAGCACTTCAGTTTTGTTTCTGAGACCATGTCAAGTTCAACAGTATGAAAAGTTTTAGATATTCAGCTTCTATTAGCTGCATCTGAGCTTAAGTACATAATGCTTTTTTTGCCAATTTTTGCCAACATTTCTCATTTGGTTCCTAATTCCCTCTGGATTTATCTCTGTTTAGAAATTTCAAAAACGCACTAACATCATGGCAATTTCTTTTCAGAAATTTAAGGCCAGGTTTTCATAGATGTTGAAAATTTAGAGGACAGAGCGGGTGCTCATCACTGTGAAAATCTAGTTCTCGAGCTTAATATCACCTTGATAACAGTCTTCATATAACTCTTAATGCTATAAGGCCAAAACACTTCCTCCAGCACTTTAAGGAAAAAACGAAAAACCAGAAACCTTTCCCCATTTTTACATGACTTCTAGCGGATTCTATTTACAAACTGATATATACATATATATATATATATATATATATATATATATATATATATATATATACACATATACATATAAGTTAATCTGACAGGGTAAGGCAATATGAGGATAACACATTTACCATATGTTGAATGGGACTGTAGCCATTTATTCTTTTAATGTGTACTTCAGACACTCTGGCTGCATACAGTAGGTACAAATTATCTGTCCAGAAGCTCGGGAAGAAAAAAGTATCTTTCTTTGGCACCTCTGTCTCAGGATAGGAAAAGGCCGCTGAATACCTTAATAAAATAAAATGCAAGCAAGGAAGTTAGAGAGGCTAGAATGTTCATCAGGATCCGGGGAAAGAAAAAAAGAAAACAAAACAAAAGGCACTTGTTAATAAATACAGTAAACACCCACCCTTTATTACTGCGGTTACTAAGTGCTAGCAATGAGACTCTGGCAGGCAGTGAGGTGTGCAGACAAAAGGCCCTTGAGAAGTTGTACCACTGCATCCTGTATGAGAGTTGAGATCTGTGTGTGTTTTTCAAGGTTAGGCACAAATAAAGCAAAATTTCTTTATTAAGGTTCCAAATTACTCCTCTCCTCCTATAGTTCAGTCCATTGTGGGCCATTGAGTACTGTAACTGACCTTTGATAAACAGTCATTTCACCACAATGATGAGACGACACAAAAACTGGTCTGCACGATATAATGCAGATTAACTGAGGGATATTCCAGCTCTTCCTAAAAATAAACCAGAATGACACCAGAGAATTTGGTCATAATCTATTTATTTGCATGTGCACATGTTCTTTGTGAGCAAAATTTCTTTCCAGTGAGATAATTTAAACAATGAGGAAATTACTTTTGATTTGCATGCATCAGCCAATTTTAGATTTTTTTCCTTCAAAGGAGAGTCCACTCCATGCTTTGTCACAGGTGTGAAAGAACTGCGGTGTACAATTCAGTGTTCATATACTTCAGTGCTCAATGAGGCTGGGAACTGATGTTTAGAATATGCAAAAAAAAAGGCCGCAAACAGGAAGTTATTATAGGTGCGCGTCATGAAGGAAAGAATACATTTCACCTTTCTGACTGAATGCAGTGAGCGAGCTGGTATTGTAAAACTTGCACAGTTTATCTAAAGATAAAGCCAAGTACCTGTTTCGGTTAAGAAATCTTTTGCCAATAGTTTGTCTAACCTCAGAGATCATTTAAAATATCTTTAAAATATCAAGAGTAGCATGGAAGATCAAAAGAAGCAATCACATCACACTAAAGGAAGCCCAAACTACCTCAAAAATTTTGAAAAGAGAAGCTGCTGAATTAATTAGCCTAATGAAGTATCATAAGCACAGCTGCATTAACAGTGTAGTATTATTTACTATTTATATGAAAAATTATCAATATCAATTTGGAAAGGCATGTTAGCACACTAATAAAAAAAGAAAGAGGAACAAGATGAAAAGATTATCACAGGAACTAACACTACCACTTTGTTGTGTTACATTATCCAGTTTCTGTCATTATAGCTGGTCCCAATTTATCCTGTTCTCATTTTACAGGAAAAAAAAAATCATAAAAGGCACTAGAGATGAAATGATCAGTATTACTGTCAAGGCATTTTAAACAAGAATGCAGAGTCCTTGGGCCAGAGCTCCAGCAGTTCAAGGCAATCTTTAATCCAGCTTTGTTTTTCTTCCCTGTGTTCTCAATTTGTATGTCTTGATGCCCACTTGCAATGAAGTCTCTAAATTACATCACAAAAGGCAGTTGTCTTTTCAAAGCAGAAGCTGTAAAATTAAACTAGAATAATAACACATGTTATTACTGAAATGGCAAAATCCAAAAATCCATGAAAATAAAATCTGCACTTGAGGATATAGATAACTGATTCACGTAAACAAAATGCTGCAGTCTATAAATAGTACTGTAAAAGGCCAAAGTGCTGTTCCTGCAGGAAACAAATTTTCACTTTTAATTCCACTTTTAATCTTCAGAACTCTTGGATTGCACTTGGTGATGAGTAAAGTCACCTTCAAGAGCTGGGTTTCTTGATTTTCAGAATTCAGAACATTTAGGGCACCCAACAGCTTCAGTGGAGACTGCAGGTGCTTGAGGATGCTAGAAAATCAATCCATACACATATGTAAATACGCTATAGTTTACATTATTTTAATACATAGTCAACAGTATTTTTGACTGCAGGTTTGATGTATTGCTAAAACCTTTATCACAAAGGCAGTATAAAATTACAGCTAGTCAGCCAATGCACGTAATACCTAGGATTCTCCGCTGTGCGCTTGAAAGCTACGGGTAGCACAATAAAATAAAATACAGCAGATCAGAGAAGCTTTGCGGGCTTCATCCTGCCATCAGGGTTTTCTCCACTGACTTGAATGGGAGCAAACTCTAAATACAAAGTATTTATAGATTCAAATTATTTTCTTCCTACGTGAGGTAAAAAAACAATTAGGAGACATGGAAGCAAATGTAAAGGAAAATAAAAATAACACTACAATTGCTTTAGGCAATATTAGGAAAAAACAAAAGGGTAGTTCTTGGACTGGCAGTGTAACTAACATGCTGCTAATTTCTGAAGCGGCTTCTTCTACTAAGAAGCAGTCCCAGAAAACGTTCATAGCGATTGTAATTTCTTGAGGCATGCAATACAATTTATTTAGTCAGTCAAATTTAGGCAGTTTAACAGATTCCTTGATTCTTGTCTTGCTTTTTCATTAAGCCCTTTAAACTGGACTTCTTGTCAATAAATAAAACTATTGACGTTAAAAGGTCACGTCTGTGACCTTTCACATGTTTCTCCTGCTCTGTATCTATATACACTGTATACTTTACCTCAAGAAGAGATTCTTTTATTTAAGAGAGCTTAAACTGTTCAAATTTGTAATGTACTGGGGATTTTGGAATATCTAGAGGGCTTAGTGGATAAAGAACTGACCTTTCATCTCTGAACCCAGTCCCCATCCAACCTAAGATAAGTGAAAGAGTTTTGTGTCAGCTGCCCATGTTATAAAACTAGCTTTACCTTGTGTCATTCAACACAATTTGGCATGACTGGCAGTTTTTTCCTCTCGAGAGAAGCACATTGAATATGGAAAATGAATTGCCTCTGTCTCTAGAGAGGGTGGTCCTCCAGGTTAGGCTTTGAAGTTATAAATGGGAAGTGTTGGAAAGCTCGCGTTATTGCTGGTTGCCAGCTCCACCTCAAACGTGGGCACGGTTTTAAATCACTGATAGAAGATGATTTACACATACAAATATGCAACTGCTTATGTGACTTTTCCTCACCCAGCTGGGAACTATGCAGTGTAGTCCAAAGTCGATACAAATAATTATGAGGTCCACGCTTACTCCTATAGCTAGTGAATTTCTGCACATATCATAAAAGAATAAGTTTGTACATCCATCCCCAAGGACACAAAACTGAACAGAACCAAACGAGAGAAAACAAAACAAAACAAAAAACCTTCTCCCCTTTCCAGAGTGTGACTACAGCTCCCTTATGTCTTTTTACATACGGCTCTGAGTGGCAGCAATCTGTACGCTGCGGGGCGGCTGGATGGCACTCGCTTCAGCGCATGGCAATGTCATTTCTACGCTGGGCAGAGAGGCTGCCCTCCCCAAAGCCACCGAGCTGCTTTCGTCTCCCCGGCTGCGCACCGTGCTCTCTGCAGGGACTGCACGTCCGCGAGTGGAGCGCTGGATTCAGTAATCAAAGACGGGTCTCCAGCATGGTACTGCAGTGCCCAAACCGCAGTGCTGGGCCCTCATTTTCTGGTGGATATTGTGCTCTTCCACTGGGAATATTTTTTAAAATAAGTTTTCATTTGTTTTGATTAGAATTATGTACTGTGTCTTTGTGACAAACTTCAAAAAGAAACCAACAACCTGAAATGCGAATTCAGTTCATTTTGTTACTGAAACCCGGAACCTGCAATCAGTTAGCATGTACCCAGTAATTAACTGGATTTCTTCTGTCTAGTGAATGTATTAATTATCTGCAATATAACATAATGCTCCCTTTTCTCTTGCAGTCCTTGGAACACAGTTTGTTTCATTTGATACTTTTTATGACTCTTCGGTAATATAAAACCATTTTTTAAATAGCAATGAAAAACTGCCCTGCAAGTATTTCTGTAGACAAGATAGTTTTATAAACAAGAAAACCCACCTCAGTGGCATTCATTGATTAAATTTATCTTTATGATTTATCTATACATCACATAGATGGAATTTTTCAGAAATGCTGTAAACTGCAATTTGAAACCATGTCCACCTACTCCATGTCTTACAGCTCTGATCTCACGTTGAAAATCAAGAGAATAAATTTCCTTTAAAGATAATGACATCTTTGGAATGTTAATAGTACAAAACTTTCAAAAGGTAAAATTATTTCTTAGCTGAACTAGCCAAGCAGCAGATTGGCTTAGTCCGTTTTGCACCTTTGTGCTAGAGAATGACTGGGTTTAAGTTACAGCAGCTTCAGTCTTTGCTTTTCAATCCCTTAATCCTTAAGGAGCAGAGGTTTCAGTTCAAGACAACTTCACACAGAACATAAGAAAAGATTCTGTGAGCCTACCTCAAGTATGATGATCATTTTTTCAGCTGTAATCTTTCACTTGCATCCCATAGCAAAGAATGACTGAGGAAAACCCGTGTCAAATAATTAATGCATTTTCAGTGAAGGACTCTTTTTTTCTACCATGGTTTAACACACATGCATGAAAAGCAATAAATGCTTTCATGTGAGCCACTTGCAGATATTCGTACCTATGGTTTTCATCACTGTTTTACTGGTATCCCCTCGCATTAGAGAGCTTTTGTGATACGCCCGAGCTCAAATGGAAAAGGAAGCTAGCCCGGGAGGTTTTACATCTGGTAGCCAACACTATTACTTAAACAAGCTACGTCAGTTTTCAAAAAAAAGCTACATAGGTCGAATCAGGGCAATTATGTTCCGATCTAAGTCGTATACGTCTGTAAATTATTTCCAGGTGTTTTTTAAGCAACGTATTTTCCTTATCTACAATTAATATTTTGCTAATAGGGCTGATGTGAAATGTCAGGGGCCTCTCCACTTGTCTTGGTTTCATAAAAAACAAGTGGTGACAGTAACCATTCGACAATGCTTAGGTTTTAAAGTATTATGTTATTTTGTGTCACAACTATTATTCAGAGTACAGTTTGGGTATTATGCATCTATGTCTCTAGACATACACATATATGCATAGGTACATATGCATGCATACGTATATATTTCAAAGAGGTTAGAAAAAATTATTTGGGAATTAAACAATGGTCAGAGTGGACATGACTTAATTTCAGAACAATTCTGAAAACAATTCTTAAAACCTTTATTTAAATGTGCACCTATCGTTTTGAGCCTGCTGTTATTTTTTAACTCATGGAGGGTTTTAAGTGAGTAATCTGAAGAAATGTATAACTAAACAGCATATAAATAAGTATTCTTTACCAATATAAAGCATTCAGATTAACCTCAAAGGTTTAGAAGCCATGGTGTTTGGCACAAACAATCCATAAAAAAATGGTAAAACCCCCAAGTTTCAAAAATCACAAAGACCAACATTTATGGACAAACCAAAGTGATGACTGCTTATTTTTTTGGTGACTACTTCCTCTGAATTATAGGGGATGCCGTATAACATTAGATTCATAATTTTAGATGAGTGGGGTTTTTTTGCTAATCTCTCATAATAAGCTTGTGCTAAGAAGTGCTGACATCTTAGAATTACAGAACTCAGTTCACAGTCTTCTCTGTTTCAGTTGGCTAAAATAATACATGACACTTTTTGGAGAATGCAAAATGTATGCAGGAACACAGAGTTAAAAATTTTATTTTTGATCTTCAAACATTGTTTGACCTTAATCAATGTCTTCCAACAAGCTTAATGTGACATAGCCCTGAAACAAAAACACACAGCTCTCAGGTCCGGCTCTGGAATGAAAAAGCTGTGATTATTAGTCCTCTGTGTGATCTTTTCAGATTGCACTGATGAGATGAAGTTTAATCTCGTTTCTCTCCTCTCCAGTACCACAAACCACAGGCAGTTTAAGGCAGCCTGGAAATCTCTTACATCTGGAAGAGCAATAATTCATGGGATTTCACTTGACAGCCATGACAGGCAGCAGGGCAGCCAGAAACAACTGTCTCTTATGTTGTGCTATTTGCAAAAAGTCAGAAGAGGAGGAGCAGGCACAGGACCACATCCTTCTTTAGCATATGTTAGAGGAGGAAACCCTTTTATTTTCTGCCAGATGCTCCATGAATAGGTCCTAAATATTACATAGACAGTAGCTATCACTTCCAAACAAAATTCCTTGGTGTCTGCTAAGCTGCAAAGCATATGAAGGCCTATTGTCTGGCAAAGGGTCATGGTTAAATTTGCACAGATTTTTTTTATAGATATTTCAGATTCTACATTTTGATTTATAGGCATTCGCACACCCTGCTGTGCATGAATATGATACCATCTTCTGAGCAGGATTATTTCATGAAATGTATATGGGATTTAGCTACAGTAACTTTTACTGGGCAGCTTAGAATGGCCAGCAAAGTACTAGAATTTACTGCAGCACAGCTTGTGCTGTCAGGCTCATGGCTGGTGTTTATGATTTCTGCAGAAGCAGAAATAAACAACTTCTCCTTAATGGCTCTCTTTATGTGTAGGCAGCAGTAGCTCTATCTGGTCTCACAACAGTAGCTGGTGCAGTGGTCTGTCCCATTTCATGTGGAAGCAAAGTCTGAAAATTTGCATTTCTGCTTTTCTGAGTTTTCAGTGGAAGTAACCAGGAATGAATAAATCAACTGCAAATGTCTGAATGAGTAGCATTCCATTCTACTGCTTTTTTTGTGCTATAAATACAACCGTCTGAAATAGTCAGTTTTTGGAGTGAGAGCAAAATGATCAGATTTAATCTTAGTTTGTTTTACAGTCTCTACGCACACTGTAAATACTCTGATATCAGCTAAGACTAACTTAAATTACTGTCTTAAGGAAGGAGGCCTGTTTTCTGAGTGTCTGTGGTCAAGTAGCTTAATCAACATTGTTATAGGAATTTGCAAATGTATTTAAGTACACGTTAAAACTCAATGGGAAACACTAGCCAGTACACAGATGAATTCGACATAGCTTTTCATCATCTATATCTGCATATGTATAAAAAATAAAATAGCAGAATGTGACTGTCTAAGTAAAGCTTTTTGATGTAACAACTGTTTTTAAAGTTCAAAAGAATGTCTACACGCACTGTATATATAAGCAGGCAGAAAATACTTTTTTTAAAAGAAAGGAGACAACTGCTCTATGCCAAAGAAAAACAATTCCTTTGCCAAACTACACATTGTTAACTTAAAATGTGTTCCATGTGGAAATAGGAAGACTGATCTGATGGAAAGGCTAGTGATCTAAAGTCAGCTGGCTCTGTGCCTGTCAACTACACATTTTGGCTTCCAGTTTTACAGCTAGAATTGGAAATATTTATTTTCCTTTTTTGCAGGGGGTGGGGGAATGGCATAATTCTTTTTCTTGTTCTGGTGATGCAATGAATTTGCCAGTAAACTTGCATATATAACCCTCAAGACTGTAAGCAAAGAGTCTTGGATCACATGTACAAATCACATTATGTGTTTTAGGGACTTTGTTCTATATTGGAATCATTTTCCAAAGTGAATTTTGTGCCATTTTTGTATACTCATCAAAATTTTTCTAGGAAGAAATCATATTACCCTATCTTTTCAGTCTGGAAAAAGTATAAGGACAAGTTTACTCTGTATTCTGTGGGAAGTACTATATCTTTACAGGCTGCAATATTTCACCTTCCATAGCATTAGCATTGCTTTAGCATTTTCTCTGTTCATCAAGCCTCATCTTCGCCCCCCTGTCCTGCACATAAGATGCACAGTACTGTCTCTATTTGTGGCCCAAGCACATTGCAGGCACAGAGCATTCAGATAAACCTGAATGAAACAGCTACACTACACCTGGTAAGATCTTAAAAAGAGGCCATGATTCCACGGTATTTTCTAAAGGATTCTCCAAACTTCATTTGTTATTCACATTAAACTTACATCCATCATCCTATTTTAGTACATATTTTCCAGCACATGCTGCATGGTAATTATGAATACAGAAGGTTCCATTCATTGTGGAGTATTTTCACATTCTTTAGATACCCTGAGCACTATGAAGTTGAATTTTGACTACTATACTCAAATTGTGGGTGCGCAAAACACGTATAGAGCTCATTTGCTTTTATTTTGATTTTTAAAATATTTCTGAAACATCTACTAAGTCTGCAGATATTTAAATGGCAGAATTTCAGACACAGTTCAGCCAGAGCTGTTTACTGCAGATATGATTGTATAAAGCCTTTTCTTCCCTAGAATACCCACGTTTTATTTATGATTTTGGATTTTATTTCGCAGCATTCCAGTTTAGTTTATCACGATGTATTTAATAACCATGTCTACTGTCTTAATTACCCTATAAAGCAGGGTTCCATTGGCATTTGACCCTCCACAGCATTCCAGAGAAACTGCAGGACCATGATAATTACCAACTGCCTGTGAGAAAATTAAACAAAAAAGGCCTAACTTTTAAACCGCCATTTTAAACGACCTATTACATCTCAGGAATAAATCATTGATGAAATAGCCTGCTTAACAGGAAAATAGCTATTCCATAGCAAAGAATTTCCCCTTGCACGATCATGAAGAGAATATTAAGTATTCTTCAGCTCAAAAGGTTAGGTTTTATGTCTGTCCAATGCTTTCTAATGACAGCTTTTTGTGTAATTTTACTGTAATCAAAGCCTTTTCCTATGTAGGTTGTAGACTATGACTATTTTGTCAGTCTTAAACATTTTACTAGTCATAGAATAGAAAATCTATTTAAATGTATACCAAGAAAAAAAAAGAAAAAAGGGTTTATAAATGCAGAATCTTTCATCATTAAAAGAACCTCCATTAACATAGCTTGATTTGCTTTGATTAACGTAGCCATTTGCTATATATATTTTTTTAAAGTGCTAATCAATTTAAACTCAGAATAGTTTAGTACACCATATTAATTGCTAACACGGTTAAAAAATTCTAATAAATTTTGAAAATCTAAATCATGGCTTGCTTAATTTGATCACACTATCATTATTCTGTATCTAATAGCAATTACTACACTTATTTTTATCACCATACTATGCTCTATTTCTTATTACTGTACTTAACAAGAGTTCTACTTTGTCTGTCTTTTTCTAAATGTCAGCATGTATTTTTTCAAAATAATTCATCCAGGTTGAAAACTGACACTTATTTCCAGATTAGATCAGCACTCTATACAAGCAGTGTGAAGTTAAGGCCATACTCAAAATAAAATTTACTTGCTAATTCTACAATTAAAGGCATTGCTTTTCACATTTGCATGGACAATACAAGGACATAAATCTAGGGAATATCCATTACTTCTAAAATTCATACCAGATCATTTTCTAAACTTCCTTAAAGCATTTCCCTTGAAAGCGTCTCTGTTTTCAACAGAAGCAGCTAGAAGTTTAACGAACAAAGAGTTTATGGTAGAGCCAAGCCACAAATGAAACTTAAATGGTTTTAGAAAGAGAGTTTGAAAAATAATTCTGTGTTCAACCAAAAATAGTGCAACTCCTCTACTTTTTGCCTTACGGCTCAAAATAAGGCTTGTGACA
This sequence comes from Struthio camelus, assembly GCF_040807025.1. Lineage (NCBI taxonomy): Eukaryota > Metazoa > Chordata > Aves > Struthioniformes > Struthionidae > Struthio > Struthio camelus. The sequence goes on from NC_090943.1 coordinate 128,122,012, forward strand.
TCTATCAGCATGGTTAAAGGCCTCTGGCCATAACTTTATTTAAATTCAAGTTTAATTTATAATCCAAAGCAGAGATTCAATGCATTGCAGGCCACTAAATCCTAGCAAATAGTATAAACTTCTGGGCTTGATGATCCCTATGCAGTTGTTCCCAGCCCATATTTGACACTCCTATGCTACTGTTCCCATAGTACTGTCTACTAAAGTACCACCTGTGCAATTACTTAGCCCAGAGCTGGAGTTACTGTTGTAGCCTGAGAATTTCTGGGATAACATACAGTTTAAAGTCATAAGAAAATAAGGACAGCCATAATGGGTCAAATCAAAGGTCTAGCTAGTCTCACACTCTTTCTCTGACAATGTCCTATAGCAGATGGCAAGGAGAGAGGATAAGAACCAGGCAAGCATGCAGTACTGTTTCTCATATATGTCTAGCCTCTAGCAATCTGCAACTCAAACTTCCTGAATGAAAGATGGCATTTTTATATTTAATGTTCTTTTTTTTCTGATAAATTGGAACATGTAACGTTTCTTAACATCCATAGCATATAGCAATGAGTTCCATAGGTTAACTATGTTGTATGAAGAAGTACCTCCTTTTGTTTGTTTTGGATTTGCGAGCTGTTACTTTCATCTGATACCTCACATTCTTGCAAGGGAGAGCGCTGGGATAAATAATTCCCTATCTGCATTCTCCAGGGGTGTTAAAGACTTTATGGATGCTTATCAACTGCTCTCTCGATTTTTCTTCCTTCCTATTCTCCCCTCCCCTAAACCGAAATGACCTGACCTATTTAAATACTCCAAAATCTGTGGAAGCCTTTCTATATCTCGGATCACCGTTGTTGCACTTCTCTGTCCTTTTTTTCAGTTCCACAGTATTCTTTTTGGATATAGGGACAAGAAATGCATGCTTTATTCAGAGAAGTCTTGCTTCATTTAGGAATTAAATTTAATTATATCTCACGCCTGAATATGCTGGAAGGATATATCCCGGAAACCAAAATCATAAAGCCCCAAGCCCCTATTCGCTTCTGACACAAAGCCTGTCAGAAAATCCTTCATAACTAGTACTTCATTATCTAGAGCACCAGAGTCATTCCTAAACCATCTTCATTCCTGTACTCACATGCTGCTGTGGGGAACTGGACTTTTTAGAGGCTCTTGACTCAATCTATTGAAATTGAATGTCATATGGTGTGGTGCTGATTAACTAAACTATCTCTGGGTGCTTGCAGACTAATGCAGCTGCGGCTCTCGTTCTTACACAGGGATAGGCATTAGAAACCTCCTTTGAAATGGTCACTAAAGTACACAAGCAGGTGTCATGGGAACAATCCCCAGAACTGCCATATGGAGGCTTTCAGGAACAAGGAACAAAGCAAAAGAAGCCTTTGACACTTCACCTGGCTAGCTGCTACCTGAGGACCTAAGTAAAAGGGTCATGGGAAAATACATCTACTAAGGAGAGCAATAATACTCTGACTGGGGTTGCTGTAACCTCTAGGCCTCCAAACCACGGACCCTGTTTCACATTAGGTTTCTAAACTCCCTTTTCTCTTTAACTTTGAACTCTTCCTCTTCTTTCCCACTTTTTCCTGGGGAAAAGAGTACTCTATTTGGCCCTCAGTCAAACTGAAACTCCTCAACCCAGTGTGCCAGACATGATCTTGACAAGGAGATCCTGATGACCACAGCTTCACCTAAAGTAGCCTGTAACGCTCAAACTCGTTTCAGGAAAGTTTTGTTATCAAGAAAGAGCACAAAAAACCTAAGGAATAAGACAGGAAAAGCCTTACTTTCCACTTTTCTATGATGCATTAATATCAGATACTCAAGGCAGTAGTAGCGCAGTGGGATAGCACACTGGTAAGGGCCAAGTAAACATGGTGTTCCTAAATAAATGAAGAGTTTTAAAAGTTTAATTTTAATTTTGAACAGAAAACAAAACGAACATTTTCAGACTTTTGATTAGCTGAATCTACCAGTTGCTTGTATTCTACTGAAAATAAAGACAAAGATAAAACAGCAAATGAAAAGGACTAAGAAATACAAACTAGTATAATTTCCAGCAGTCTGTTATTTAGACAAAGTGCTGTCAGAATTTAAAGGTCTTCCTCTTCAAGATAATAAATTCCTTTTTCCAGTGCCTCAGGCTCCAGTACCTGAGGCACAACTACAGTTGTGGAATTAGACAGAGAAGGGATAGTTCTATTGCTTAACCTATAAAAAGGCACCAAAATCAAACCAAACCAAACCAAAATCACCAAGCTATACGCAAGAACAAGAATGAAAACTATTATTGTTTTTTATTGCAAAGATACAGGGTGTTTGTAGAACTGTTTGATGATTATTATAAAGGGATCATATATCTCCTTCTAATATCTCCATCGTGGAAGGAGTCACATGATAAATTTCTATATATGCCAAAGTCTGGAAAGCCGAACAGGAGTGAGGACAGAGAAGAAAAGAAAGATCATTATGGAAAACTTGGGGATGCGCAGTATGGATGAAGCTTCAACGTATGTAGAGTCAAGACATGTGACTCTAATAGAGTGGGTATGTAATATATGATGGTGGTGACAGGCACCTCTTCAGAAATGGAAGATTTAGGAGGAGGAGAGGCACAAGAGGTCTTTTTGACTGCTTTTCAAATAAAAACAAACACAATTTGAAAATAAAGGTTGGAATAAGGACACTTATAGGCACTAAGGATACTAAGGAAGGTACACCACAGCTACTTAGAGACACCACAGACTGCTCAGAGAAGCACTGACCCAAAATAGTATTACGTACATGTTAAATAATATATTAAATCAGGCTAAAACACTGTAGATAAAATTTTTTTTGTTCTAGTTATAGTAGTGGTTCAACAGCAAGGTGGAGACAGTGGTAGTTGAAGTTGTAGTTGAAGCTAAAGGCTATGGCAGTGTACAGCTGACGAGCAAAAATTCATGTTAGCCATATATTGGATGGTCACATATCTGGGTTTTAGGTTAGCATCTTTCTTCTACTTGATCTGAGGCAGGAACTTGAACATGGGCTCCACTTTTTAAGATAGTGGATTAAATAGTAGAATGCTCTCAGTCTTTTTTTGTCATAGCTACTCCACTGCATAACTAATTTTAAATTCGAGGGTAAAGAAACAGGGAACATTGACGGAAAAGGACCTTTTCACTTAGCTTGCTTAGAAAGGTCGCAAATATTCCTGTGAATGTGGGTATTTAAACATTAACTTCCCTTACAGCTCTTTCAGCTAGAAATCTTAAATTTGACAACTCAAAGGCTGGTTCTTTGCACAGCATCTCCTGAGCTTCCTAATGGTGTCACCACAGCAGCCCCAATTGCTTTCTGCACCATCTTGCCCTGTACATCTGTAGTCAAGTGCTGACTAAAAGTGTGTAAAGGACATGCCTTGCAGTTCCAGGATTGTTTCCTTCTCCTGAAAACATAGAAATGTATCTGCACCATACTGCTAATTGTACTCTAAGTCCATCTATATGGCTAGCAGCTTTTCAGTGTTTAATGAAAATTTTGTGCTTAGCTGACATGCAGTGTTATGTTATGCTCAGTCAGAGAAGTCTCTAATGATAAGCAGAAAAGACATTAAAAAGGACTATGACAATTACACTTTATCAGTTTTCCAAAACAATTCAAGCAACTAGTTCTACAGACTGTCAATTAAACTTTAAAAACTTCTTTCACTTCTGTTCCTTCTCATATACTATAAGTTAATATTTATCCTATATACTCAGAGATCTCTCCTGACATCTAGATATGCCACACCTTCAGCAAGTGCATTAGAAAGTTAAAGGGACTAAAGCTCCTGCTTTCCCAAGAATTTCCTTGCTGATGTAGTAAGAGCACTTATTCAGGATCCGTGGTCTTGTACGCCTGTCCACTGAGGAAAGGTTTTGGATGAAACAATGTTTGTATTTTCAGTTGGTCAAAGAAAGGGAATGTCGAGTTAAAGATAGACATAGGCAGAATTAAATGATTTGGCAGAGCTCTGGAACCTTCGTTGTCTAAAATTGGTTTTCAAGTAAATACCACATAATTAGGAGATGCACCTGCTCAGGACTTGAGTCATGGCTATTTTTTACACTCTCAGAGCACAGCACAGAATGCCAGGACTTCTGATACACAATGTTAAGCTAATATTCCTGAGGCAACCAGAGCTTGTATATGTGGATGTAAGACATTAAAATACTTTTTTTGCAGTTCAAGTTACTGTTCTAGATACCCTTAAGTGATCCATAAACAGCTTCTTTAAAATGAAGCATCATTTATTTACTCAAAGCTGCATAGCAAATATAAAAAATGGACAAAGAAACAAGAACTTTACGCCTCTACCATTTGACTACATTTATATTTTCTTTGTATACTGCTGTTCAGTTCCACTCAGCTGATGCCCCTTGTTCTTGGGCTGGGGATATTGCCCAGCTTTTGCAGAATCAAATGCACATGTCTTTCTCTGGCAGTTTTCTTCAGCTGCTGATGCCTCTATCACTTTTTAGAGACTTCAATAGATTACTACTTCCTTTGATCCCATATTTGGGCTGGGAACACAACACCTTGTTAACCTTGTCTGGTTTCTGTTAATAGCCAGGTACAGGGAACATAGGTAGCGTTTCCAGTTTCTTTATTGCTTAAGGATTCTTCATAATCTGCCAAATAATTGATTTTCTTCATCATTGTTTGTGCTCTTTAAATGTTGCCTAAAAGTTTTCTTGGAACTATCCAGCCAGGCAGGATAAAATCAATGAAATAAACTGCAGAACCACAGTTGGTATTCATAAAAATAACGCAGATGTCTCTCATTCTCTGTAGTAACTGGTGAATGTTATTCATATAATTCTTCAATGGTACAAAGAGGTAAAGCTGCATTGATGTCAAAGTTGCTTCTACTTACAAGAGCAGTTAATTTTACATAGAACAATGTAATGGAGGAAACAGCAGTGTTGGCACCACAGTCTATGGAGCAGGCTATATTGTACATGAGCAAGAGATGGAGGTCTTTGATAAGAGATGGTGTAGGGGGGTGGCTTTAATGCTCCAATTCATTTTCTGTGTGAGGGGGAGGGTTGGCCTATTGAAAGTTTCATTTTAGGCCAGTTAACTAATACTACCCCTTACTGATTTTCCAGCCATGCTCAATTAGAGAGACTCCTTTGTCCTGACACCGGTCAGGATTACTACAATTCATCAACTTTACCCTGAAGAGTGCTTTTATACCAGCTAGACCTTTCAGCTCTAGCTGTGAAATGCCTAGTCATGAGGTTGCCACTTGATATTTTTCCTTGTCCCTGTTGATAGTAGACCTATCCAAAGCTAAGGTAATAATAGATAATCCAAATATTTAGTGAGTGTTATGTATTTGGATATTATTTTAGAATAATTGCTAGCATGCTTATTTAGCTGTGTCAGGAATGCAGAAATATATTAAAAAAAAAAAAAAAAAACAAGTGAATGCTTTTGAAGCTATTAGTAGCTTTGATGCAAGGAGCAGTTGGACTTCTCAGACAAGAAAGTTGCTATACCTCCCCCAAATAACTTTACTACAATTTGGACAAAGACTCAAAAAAAAAAAACTTATTGGTTTCAGAGGCAGGAGCAAGCAGCCACAGACAATGCAGTATATCAGTTGTTGTAGCTGAAAGAAAGTCAGGCTTTGCCAATGCAGCTTGTAAACTACAGAAGGTCAAATCACAGTGACTCAAAACATTTGCATACACTGCTATGAAAACTGGGCACTATGGAAACCAAATGTTTTCCTTTTAATTCAAATGAACATGAAAATTAAACTAACAACAAAAATTGAAAAAAAATATTCTTGGGGAATATGTTGACGTAAAATGTATGCCATGTAAAAATTAAGGCTTCTCTGTAACACTAATTAAAGTGTGAATTATAGTGGAGGGCTATTTCATTGCAACCATTCATAACTAGCTGTGATATGCTAACCTTTAGCTAGACCAGCCAGCATAGCCAAGACATTATCTGCATTTCATCAGTACAGCTGAGCAAGCAGTTGGTCACCAGTTAGAATCTGGTATACAAAAGGCCTGAATGAAGCTAAATAGTTCATGTGTAACTATTATTATATTACTATTTTCTCTATTAAATGTACATTTTAATGTTAGAAGAATTTTATAGCTTGAATCATCAGTGCAAGAGGAATAGTGTCCAAAAAAGCCTTTTTTTTAGCCTCTGATTTACCTTTAAAAAGCTAAATATAAGGTTTTTCTGGTCTTATAATTTTCTTTAAACAAATATCTGATAAGGATAGGAAAGCATAAATAAAAATACTTTCCAACTCTAGGGCAAAGTACAGTACGTGTATAGAAAATGTGTTTTACTGCCTAACCAAAAGTGTGGGAGCAGGGGAAAAAGGGTATAGCAATTTTATTTTCAGGAAGGGACTAAGTTACATGAGGAGTTGGAACAAGTAATGAATATCAATTGCAGGAAAAAAGATTACAAAATTCAAAATTGTTTTTACTGAAGTCAATGTGACCTTTGTATTGACTTAGAGAGGAGTACAAAAAATCTTACAGTTAGCACATTAGTAAATATTATAAAAAAAATCTCAACCCTAAGCCAAAGCTAACAGAAAAATAAATTAATTCTATCAGTCAAGCTCTGGACACTGTTTAAGCAATTACAGAATATCTGCGGTTATTCGGTTTAGTAAGTCTCCTATGGGCCTATTGTTTCTGCTGGCTATAGATGGATGCAACTAGGAAAATTATTTAAGAAAAGGATGGGACTGTATGACTAGATGGGTACCTCTCTGAGCAGTGGTAACTGGGCAAGTAAGATACTGTGGCAGCTGGCTTGAAGGCTGGAGGCCCACACTAGACTGATTAGTAGTCAATGACCATGTTCATCATAGTCCCAATCCTGTAAAACTTAAAGTCCACCTTTTTAAAGAAACCTGGCCGAAGTGTTTTCAATGTCTTCAGCAAATTTTTAATTTCAGTGAAAAAATGGGTCAACATTTTTGATGGACTTAAAAACACGGCTCCTTCACTTCTCAAAAATGTGAGCGAAAATTACAGAAATTATGTATTGTCCATCTCCATTTAAATTTTTGATTAAAATGGAAACATCTCCAAACAGTTAAAAAACACAAAGCAAAGAGAAAAAAAAGAAAAAAGAAGGCACCTCCCTTCAAGAAACTCTGCTTTTCACTGCCAACCCTCTCCAGAATGGCCTGCTGTATTTTTGTCAAAACTGATTCAGAGTGGCTTTTCTCTGAGCTGAAGGTGGAGGAAAGTCAGAATTAGGTCACACATATACAGACTCACACATGTATCTATACAAAAGTCTCCGTACTTATGAAAAGTTTGGGACAAATCCAATCTCAGGTGTCAGTGAGTCAATTAACCTTCAAATCCCGTATTTCTTACGCATTCAGGTGCCAGCACCTATTGCCTCTTACATACTGCATTAGTAACAAAGGCGTACAGTCCTTATCTGATACGCTATATGTGTCTGTTGTGCCTCAAAAATAATCATTAAAAAAAAAGACAGAAATTCAATTATCTCACATGGCATACATTTTAGATGCAATAAGCACCCATTTGATGTGCTTTATTTAATTTGCTTTAAAACCAAATCAAGATTCTAGGGAAAGCCAGAATTTTGTGCATGACTCTCTGTATGGAAACTTGAATGTTTCAAATGTACTAGATATGATTTCTGAACTGAAGAGAATTTTCTGAGTGTCATTATCGTTTCTGCCTTCTCAGCAATCATAGAAGCTCGCATCTGTCATTTCCTTTGTTCTGTGAGAGACAGACTTCTTCTGAGAAGAAAAAAAAAAAGAAAAGAAAGAGTGGAAAAGGACTGAAAATATTTGCTGTGATGAGACAAAAAAATAATTAAAGACGCTGTCACAATACTCTCTGCACTTTAGATTTTAGGGGTTTACATCTATGTAGGTATGCTATATGCATATGTATATGAATTATACTGAAGATATTAATATTTTATATATTTAAACTATCTATTGTGTTAATATGGTTGCACAACAGAATTTATTTGATGTTATTGTTCTTGCTTCTCAGTTCAATATCTATGCATGTTGGAATTTTTAAAATTACTAGCTGGATGAAGTATTTGAGATAAAAATATTCTTTTCTGCTATGTTTTCATTTACACTCATCCATTTTTACTCATCCATCATTACACTCATCCATTCAAGTTAATAATTTTAAATAGAGCATATACTGGTTGTTGTGAAGGCCCTTTTAATGAAGCTTTTAGTACATCATTCACTTTTTATCAGATTATTTGTGATTAGCTAAATTTCTTTAATGTTATATATCACTTTGGGTACAAAAGAGGAGATCTATACTCTTTAAAAGGCACTGTCAACTAGAAAATTAGGCTTGAAAATTCTATCCTAACTGATAATTTTGTAATGAACTAACTGCAGGGGAAAAACTTTCTGTATTTTTATTCGTTTAATCCTTGCGACAGTATTTTGGATAGTCAGCTGCACTATTTTGTTGCACTTGTTGTGTGGTGATACTATTATCATGTGCTGCAAAGCAGGTAGCTCACATGCACATGGTGTTTCTTTGTCCCAAGTTAGCATTGCAGCAGATAAGTTATATTGGCTTGTGAAATTGCGACAAAAAGGACTTTTATTTTCCTGGGATATTTTTAATGGGATTGAATAGCATTCTGGGATCCTCCAACTCATGTCTTTGCTTTCTAGAAGACCAGAAGATCATATACTACACATCTTTAATGGTATAGTATAGTCTCCTTCTTCCCATATATAGCTTACTTATTCAGCTAGGTGACACAGTTTATACTGCACATATTCTTGGCCCCTGAGGGTGCTATGCAACCTGGGATTTAAGGTCTTCTAGCCCTTAACTTCATGGCACAGTGAGAAATGGAGATTCTTTTTGTTTTCCTACATTCCTGCAGAAGGAAAGGACTAGGCAGATTGAAGTACTACATAGAGTACAGCACTGGGAAAATGGTTCTTCAGAATCATATTAAAATAATTCAGAAATATTCCTGAAATGGCAAAGACTGACTTTATTTTACAGCTTATTTAACTGCTGCTAAAAAGATGAGGGAAGTTAAGTACCAAATTATTTCTGCAGGAGTATACCTAATAATATTAACAATATAACGATATGATTTTATTAATGTAACTCTCCCATCTAACCTTTAATAAGTTTTAAGAAGGATACTTCTACAGCATAAGAGTAAGTCCATCATTTATTTCTTCCTAAAGTCTTTTTGTATTTTAAGAAGCAATCTACAACTGTTCTCTATGTGCCTGAACCAGCTGCTAAATCTTTCTTTGCCTTTTTGTAATACTAAATAGTTCAATATCACTCTCAAAAATATACTTCTCTTTGTCCCACAAGTGCGTACTTTGTGGATAGGACAACCATTGACATTCCCTGTCAGAGCTGACCACAAATCAGTCCTAAAATTATTCTTCCTCTGACTTTCTTCCATCATCTGTTCTGTTTGAAAAGGAAAGGTAGCATTAGCATGCAGATGAAGTAGACCTCTTCTAAGGGATGGGTTCTGTGTTGCAGTTTGAATTGTCACAAACTCACCTCAATTAAGAGTCAGACAAGCGTATGGTGAAGGAGCCCTGCAGTTCTATAAGAGGTGCAGTGACGCTGGCATGTGATCATTAATCCAAAAGTTCCTGCAGACCAACTGGAGCCCAGCAATGAAGGACCAGAGGAAGCACCAGTGAGTCCTGTCAGTCAGTGCTCAGGCAAGTGGAATAAGGTGCTAGCTTCTGAGCACATCTGCAAGGAGTGAAAGAAAATGAGAAGACAGTAGGAGCTCTTCACCAGGTTTCAGCAGGAGGACCTAGAGATTCAGCATCTGCAAAACGGAGATGAAAGTCTTCCTGAACACTTGCTTCAGGAAAAGGAAATGTGGTGAGCAGGACTGAAAGACCAAGCCAAGGATTTGCAATGTGATACATGGATACATTTGAACCTACAGGAGCAGCCACTGGTAAGGACAAAAAAACAGACAGCCTTAAGTAACTAGGCTGCACTAGCAACCACAGTTTCGCCTGAGCAAGGGCCTTGTCTGACAAACCGGCCCTTGCCTTTCTACTACTGTTCTTCCTCCTTGTCCGCATCTCCTTCCTCACATTTTCTCCTCAGCTGGAACTTGTTCTTTCTTCTTTACGACTCACCTGTCATCTGCAGTTTTATGATGGACTGGATAACACACAGGCCAGTGTAATGTTGATCCTTTATGTTATGCATTTAGTTTTAATATTGTTATCCACTGTGTTCAATTGTTTGGTTAAGCTGAAAAGGTGAAATGAGCCTCTGTTTTGAACAGTCAAAAATAGGAATGCTCGGTTATCTGGCAATTGGTGTTTTATTAACTTCTATATCCTAATCACCCCAAAAGCACAGCCCTCTGACTGGGGTCACTTCACCATTTGTATTGTGTAAGGCCCTGTTTTGAATTCAATGTAAAGTTGTGTCACTTATATACATAATATTTTCCATCCCATTCACTGCTGGCTGCTTCTTATAGCTCTTTATGTGCTAAGAGAATGCTTAGAAGGACATGAAATCAATGAATTTTCTGGCCCATGTAAGACAGGGCAAGTTACATGTTTATAGTGCTCCTTTATGGTGAATATATGGGGCAGAGCTCTAAACCTCTTCTCTGATGCCAGGCATTTATATTATATAATGTTTTATATTCTAGCCCCATGTTTTCTCAAGACTCCATTGTGTGCTGGGTATGGTACAAAGGACATTTGGCTTTCTCGTCCTCCTCCACTCCCCAGCTCCCACATTTTCTCTTCTCCTTAGCCGTTAGACAACGAAAGTGTTCTGGCAGGGTACTCTGAAAATATGATTGCTTCTGGGTTTTTGTTAATTGGAAGGTGTGGTATAGCGGAAAGGAGCAGAGATGTTTGTGTGATAAACGGGAAGACATAGACTGGGATGCTTGGCAGGGCAGAAAAAGTACTTTCATGTGTATGCAAGATGGGAGTGGAAGGAGGGGAGGGAGACACGAGCTGTTAATGTGAGTGGCAGCCACCTACAAACCCAATCCAAATAATAAGCCTCTGAGAATAGGGGGACTAACAGGAGGTCCCCTCCAGTTTGCACCATCATGGAAGGATCAAATAGAATACCAGTCCTCGCTTACACTGCCACAAATTTCCACCTTAGTGGGAGCTGGCCGGGGGGAGGCCTGGGTCGCCTCGCTGGTCCCTCTGCCCCGGAGCAGGTAGGTTGTATACAGGAGCACACGTCCCAGCCTCAAAGGCCGGTGCAGCTGATGCCGCAGAGCTTCAGGAGCCGCGGAGGCTGCCTGAGGCACGATGCCTCCTGGAGCTCCCGCCGAGCGGCGCAGCGCTGCATCCCGAGGTGAGCTCCGCGGATGTGATACACGACCCAGCCCCACAGAGAGGGAAGGAGGCTGGATGCCACATTAGTATGCATCCTTCTCAGGGCTCCAGGGGAGGCACTGCGTTCAGTTGTACTTCTACTGGATGAAAACTGAAAATATCTGTAAATGATTAAAACGGTAAGAGAGAAACAATCATAAATATTCATCATCTATCACTACTGATTTATTTTCCTAATGCTGTTGTTACTCACAGGACCAGGTCTGGCTTGCATTGGCTTTGGTAGCCCCTGTACAGAGCACTGGAATTTAGCAGCAATTATGTCTGCACAAATTCAAAACACCACAGTGAAATTAAAAGGAAATTATAGATATGACATCTGTGGCATGCTGTCAGATTTTTTATATCTTCTCCCAAATGCAAAAAACAAATTCATATGGTATTTAAAATGTTCTGTACTTTTCAAACACACCTTTACAAATACTACAAAATTAATACGATGCTTTAAGAATTAATGTAACATTTTGGCCCATTCCTGAAATTTCAAGCCCTGTCTAATTATTATTTTAATGGTCTTTCAGCAAGATGGGTCTATATTTTTCTTTGTAAACACAGGGAGCCACATTTATCACTCTCGTATGTCCAGCATGATTGCAGCTTAAATACATTATTTTACTGGGACACATAGTGTCTCCATTTAACAGTGAGATGAATAGAGACATACTTGATGTACAAGAAATTAAGAGAAAAACAATGTAACATGCCAGCAGGCCTTGAACAAATCCATGGTTCATCTGCTATTACTGCTTTCTTTAAAAGTCTCCTTTAGTTTGCAATCAAAGCCTCATTTCAGGTCTGTTTTGATGTAATATTTTGCCGAGAAACAATTCATCATACAATCCGTGTGGGGAGAAGTAGCAAAACGTTGCGTTTTTTCATACAACAGAACCAAACACTGTCCTTTTATTTACTAAACTAGATGAGTTTTCTAAAACATAGGGATTTTTTAATAGTTCGGTGGCTCAGATCCAGCAGGCAAACCTGTTTTACTGATAGGGTCTCTACTTATCCAGTGTTTCTGTCATCAGCCTGACCTTGCAGCTTTCTACAGTGCCATTATACCCTGGGTGCTGGCTTATTTTCATACAGCAGCCCCCAACTACTTGATCCCACTTCATCTACTTCACGGACACAGACATTTGTTGGGCTTATTAGCTCAGCAGGAGCCTTATCATATTTTGTATCTGAGGCTGTTGGAGATGTCAAGAGATGGAAATGCTGTGTAGCTTTTTATCCTCCCTTCTTGCACTTTCTCTGAGAGCCCAACGGTGCATTTGGATTCAATGCTCTCCTGCCACTAGCTGCTGAGATCTCTTTAAATATGTCTAGCTTTGCCATCTGTACCAATAACACTGCAAAGGCTTAGCCATGATTAGGCTGTCAAGATTTATTAAGTTAAAAAGTATCAAAGTTTCTTGCTGCAACCCCAGACCTTTTAAGAGTCCACCTTCTTTAGAATCCCTTCCCCCTCCTGACTAACACTACAGTCAATGTGCTTCGCTTGACCTTGACCAACATATGCACCCGGGGAACACTAATGAATTTGGGCCAATTCATCTTGGAACTCCAAATTTAATCAAGCTGACATGCCAGGGAAAGCAGACTGTAATTAACTCCTAGCATTTTAGGTAATCTGTAAATTTCATAAACTTAGCTCAATCTGTTTTTGTGATATTAAGCATTTTTTTTTGTGGATTTGCTTAACAGACTACAATTGCTAAAATAACACAATAAGAACAATTATAAAGTAAGCATTTTCTCACAGGATTAAATCCCTTTACAAATGACTATTCCTCCACAAGAACAGGATGCCACCAAACAGTGTAGGCAGAGCACCCTGCTTTGTAAAACCAAACAAATCTGGTGTTATCATTTCTTTCTGAAAATGAGTCATGCACTCATTTCATGTGTGTGCTATGAAAATGTACAATCAGTTAAAAAAAAAATCTACTTAGTGTTATCTTTCAGTTGGTTTAATTTTGATGAAGAAGAGCATTACAAACTAGCCCATAGGGCTCCTGTTTTGTTCTGCTTCATTTTATTATTATTTGTATAATGGCAGCACTCAGAGGGCCTGATCATGATCAAGGTCCCACTGTGTGAAGTGCTGTGTGAATGCGAGTTTCTAACCTCGAGGGGGGAAAAAAGGAAGTACAGTAAAATTTTGACCAAAAAAAAAAAAAGAAGAAGAAAAAAGAAAAGTGACTCTAAAACTGCTCTGAAACTGGTACTCAAATCTCCAGGCTGAAGTCGTTACCATGACTATTTTTGCTTCCTTTCACGTGTGGACATCTGCATAGGACATCAACACCAAGCCGATGCTCTAACCTTTCCACATTTGTTTTGGTAGAGCAGAGAGTTTGGATGGCAATGGGAAGGGAAGAACAAAGTCTGAGCTCAAGCAATTCAACTGCTATATCCTGAAATAAAAGAAAAAAAAAGCTATTAGAGACTGAAATCATAGTTAGATTTACAGCATATGATCTCAATTATAAACTTTTGATATTTTGTATGTAGGAACAAATAAGGATATTTGAAGTAGGACCATACCAAAGATTGAAAAACTTTTATATATATATATATATATATATAAAAGTATATATAAATTTATATATATATATATATCTGCAGTATATATTACTGCAGACCTTGTTAAAGAAAAACAATCAAATAACACTGGAGATTGCTTCAATCAAAGAAATGTTATTTATTTAAGGGTGGGGGAAGAGAAGCACAAGAGTTATTCCTTTAAGCTCATTTCTTGAACGTGGGGTTTGTTAAAAAAATACATTTTGGAGTTCTGCTCTGCTGTTTTGCACACTAAAAATTAAAAGATGAAGTTTTTTTTTAAAGGCAAACAGTGGTATAAAGTACTGCAACAGACAAAAAATCCATCCAGTCCTGCTGAGATTGTATTCACTTTTCAAAGAAAAAGATGTATAGCATTTTACTGATAACTAATTTAAATTCCTTAATTTTGCAATGTGTGCATATTTAAATAAATGCATCTAGAACAAAATGTACAGTGAATAACAACAGGAAGCACATGCCTTAACCTTTCCACACTGATTCTCATAGGCTAGAGATTCTTGGTGGCTCTGATTAGAAAGGAAAAATAGGCTCTGAAGTCAAGCATAATACACACACATACACACACACACACACGAAGTGCATGCACACCCAACACGCACATACAGCAATCAACAAAATATATGCAAAATCTAAATGACTGAAGTTTACTTTAGGTGAACAAATCAGTCATGGCATACCCTTCCTGAAAGTTTTCCTCAGAGCAAAAAAACCAGAGTGTAACACTATATGGTCACAGAAGTTCTTACACCATTCTCACTCTTGTGGTCAGTATGGTGTTTAGTTTCTACATGCAGGGGGATAAAAGCAATTCAAGGCTCCCTTCACCACACTGGAAAACCTATTCATTAATTTTTGGTTCTCTTTGTTGCTATATGTACATGCGCATGGGGTCTCCAGCACAAAAATATACAAATATTTTTGCATTTTTATCCAAGCTCAGAAATCTGCAAAATGAATCTTACATGACCTCAGTCTCTATCAAAAGTCTTCTTCTTTAATTTATGGTGTACCCTTCTGTATTTTGAAGAATGCACAAACACTCAATAGAAAAGGTGGAATCTACATAGACATGACCAATAATGCACTGCATACTTGAAGAGATGCAAAAATGTCTTCACATATGCTTTTGAGATTTATTAAACAAATTCCTGACCCTAATAGTAAAAGCTAGCAAAGTGCAACTGGCTATTTACTGACTGGAAACATAAATGCTGGTTCACAGATAGCAATCTTCCAACCACCATAATATGCAATAGATCTTTCGATACACTAAACACTTGACCAGAGTGATCTCACCTGCTTTTGAATGCTCTCTAAAATCTTTTCTTGACTGGTCAATGAGCAGGTTGTGGTGAGAAGAAATGACTCATGCCAACGTATTGGAGCTCTCACAGTCAAGCTTCATGTAGGAATAGACAATATATAGACTGCTCAGGTGGTTGTGATGGGTATCTTCTAGTGATCTGGTTAAGGAAAACTCGGCACTTAAACATTTAGATAGTTGAGTAACTTTTCTTATAGCTTATTTTAGAGGTGCTTATCAGCTTGCCTACAAATCACTTCTCAGAAAGCCAAGACTTAGCCCCTATAGGGAGGGAAATTTATGTTGAGATAATTCTGGCTGGGAGGCAACGGGGCCTTCTTACATTTCTCTTACCTAGGGAAGGAACACTGTGCTTACCCTTGAGATAATTACTTGATCTTATTAAAGGGGTAAAGCAAGAATTAGGAGAGAGAGAGATATTAGGAATGTAGCAGATCCATTTTTCCAAGAACTGTAGAAAGGAAGATGGTCAGGAGGACAGCTGGCACTTGTGAGTGGGCAAAGCAAGGATAAAAATAAACGGTCTAGAGATGTGCTTCTCCAGCTAAAAGACAGATATGCTTCAGCTATTACTGGGGAGAAATACCAGTAAACTGAAACCCAGTAGGCAAAAAAGGCAGTAAAACAAATGCTTGGTGCTTCCTAGAGAAAAGATCAGGCTCTCTACCATTCCTGCTTCCCTCATAAACTTCAGTAAAAGTGGGAATCTGCCAAAGAAGGGAGAAGATAATACAGGAACTCCTAATATCTGGTGCAGTGATTTCTACATCTTCATCCTGCCTTTCTAACTCTTGTTTAAGGGAGGGTAACAGGTCCCCAGAAATGATGTGGAGACACCAGTAATAGAATATCATTTATAAGTAGTATGGTCTTGACTGACCATAAACTTTTCCAGGCAGCGCAAGCAGTAAAGCAGGGATGAGCTGCTGAAGAATATTTCTCTAACATATCACTTAATGGAACCACTAGGGAATATTTGCCACATTCCTAGTGTCTTGTCCTTCTTCCTGTGGTATGCAGGACAATGAATCATATCCATGGTGGTGTAGAAACGTATTAAATACATCTCAGTGAATTATGACCTAGCTATCCCTGCAAAGGATATCTATATGGAAACATACAAGGAGTAGTCTCACCTCTCTTTTTCAGAGACAATTGGATCTGTGAGGATAACTGCAATATCATAGTGTTATGGTCACCTGCTCCTCCACTGCTATCTCACTTTCTATAGCCAGTGCATCACCCAAAAGAGGGAACACAAAATTGTGAAAAAAAAAAGAAAGTAAAATTAAGAAAAGTACCTGAGTAGCTAAAAGGTAGTGAAAATTAGCTAACACCTTTTTTTAAACCAACCTCTTAAAGGGAAAAGTAAGTTAATGGAAAACTTTGAAAGGAGCTATCAGTAATGTTGACTGGACTTTCAGTAGAGGATATCCCCCCACCAGCTGATAATGGAGAAGTCTTGAGGCTGTATTAGATTCACTGATAGTTCTGACTACAGAGATGATTGTGGTAAGAAATGGTTGCACTTCCACTTTCCCAGGAGACTGCACCTATTCCTGTCAAAGGAAGATCTGGAAACTGTGATTCATGCTTTTATCATCTCCATGTTGCTAACTAGGGCTAAGGGCTCCACAGAAGTTTCATCTAGTGCAACACTCAGCAGCCTACCTCTTAAGCAAGACAACCTGCCAAGAGATCATAATGGAAATCTGTACACTCTAATGGATTTCTGCATTCATTATCCAGACACAAATCAGCTTCCTGGTCCGTATATTTAGGACGTTAACATTTTAGATACTGGCTTCCCTCCAAGATCCACCAATGCTACTGCACTTATTGAAAATGCTAAAGTATATGGAACCTGTGTTCAAATGCTTAAAACGTGTTTCCTACATTAGGTTCCTCACTCTGGAAGGAATTAGTAAAATTTTACATACTTCAAGACACAAGTCAAACCACATCTTTTCACAAGCAAATTTTCCCATAATAGCGCAATTTTAGGAGGAGTAACAAGGGGGGAAGGAAAAAGAAGGAGAAGCAAAGTGAGAAGAAAAAGAAGAAGAGTGTGTACATGTAAAATCAGTTGAGCTTAAGAACAGCTATGGGCAAAATTTTTGTAAACATCACAAATTTACTTTTGAGCATGAGAATTATGGACTTATTACAGGCACTGATGAAATTAGTGACATTCAACAAGTTTCTTCCCTAGAAGCTTACCATCTGGGTTGTATGACATGCTGACCAAGAGCAAAAGAAAAGAGATATGAGTTGGGGTGGAGACAGGGCTTATAAAGCTGCAAGGAAAATAGGGTCATGGGATCACTTATTTGTGTACTAACGCACACAAATATTCAACTTCTTTTTTGATTACTGAAAGCTGATTTGCCAAATGTTTTCTTTAGTTTGAGCAAGGAAAGAAGTGGAAGGAAAATGTGGAGAAGAGAGCAGATTACCAGGGAACAGGAGTTAGAACCTTCATTTTAGTGTTTTTACTTGTATTTTATTTCAACATTAAATTGTATGCATTTTGGACACAGCTAAGAACAACCTTAACTCAGGATCTATATTTTACCTAGTTCTAAGAATATACTGTGCATATCTGCTGCTGCAGCATAAACTAACTTTAGTATTTTTTGGCAATGTTTAGAGGAAAATGTACATTAAAATAAGGCATTCCTAAGTCTAAAAGCCCACATAAATAATTTCTACTAATCAAAAGTATTTTATTCTATTTTTAATTTTTTGAAGTGAATATGTTTTCCAAGCACACAGAGGCAAAGTTCTAGCGTTTAGAAAACAGGGAGGATGCGTCAAGATCTCAGATTGCCAATTTTCATCAGAATCAATGTTCCCCCAATTTGAGCTTTTGTTACTCAACATTATTTATGTTCCAAGTAAAGAACTTTGAAATCGAGGACACAGGAAATATTTATTCTATCACTTTACAACATTATGGTAGAGTTGTCAACTGGCTGGTCTCCAGCTAGTCTGCCTAATTTTATTCTAATTCATCGCAGTTCTATCAGAGATAGTAAGCACAGACAACATTCATCAGCTCACGAGTGGCAGGCACTTGTCTGAAGTGGTCAATAAAACTATGCTGTGGTGGAATCTCTGCTCAAACTGGTAGGAGCTTTCTGTCCCATTATGGGATGTGGCTTTCTGCATACTATTCTACATTTGGGTTCACACACACAGAGGCCCGGGGATGAGGCTCCTGTGAAATCATAAAACATTTACCAGTCTGTCATTATCACCAACCTGGTTGTTAGTGGGGTGGGGAGCTCCAGCTACTTTCTAGCGCTGCCTCCAAGCCTGCTGACAGATTGACGTGAAGTGGAACAAAATGCATTTCTAGGCTCTGACCTGGAAGGTCTCCATTTTGTTCCTACACTTGAACAACACCAAAATGTAGCTAATACTATTTTATTACGTGACTTCAATATCGTAAAGCTGAAAATAGGTAAAATGAGTTAACATTTTTACATTCACCTGCAAATTTGTTCAAATATTATTACAATTTATTTACATAGTGCAAACAGTAGGCTAGGCTATTTAGACAGATAGGAAGCCAGAGTATTTTCCTCTAAGACGTTATAACCTAAGCAGCATACAAAGAACCCAGTCCTGGGAGATGCCGAGCTCATACATACTGTGATGATAGGTACTATATAAGAGCTTAAGTTAGATTCTTAGAGCATCCTAAATTTACTGTGAAGAGGTGAAAGAAGGTTAGTGCTGGATCATGCCTGGTGCAAGGGATTAGACAAAGGCAGACTGTTTAAGAGGAGTAAGAGAGTTCAGAGCAGCAAAACTAAGAATATAATTTTGTAGAGGCTTTTTAAAGAGTACAGGATGCCATTGCTGAAAGGAGAAGTAGCCAGTCCTAGAAGAGATTGCGTTAATTAGGCTTAAGCCAGTAAGACTGACTCCCCTATACATTTCTAGTATTATATCAGTTTTGATTGCTATTTGAGAATCACTGCTCACAGGGCACCGTGTTAACTCAAATAAGTTTGGGATAAGCCAGGGTGATAGCTAGGGAGATAATCTCAGGCTTCTGAATTAAAGAATGTTTTTTAGGTCCTGCCTTAGGCTCCGCCACCGTTCGGCTAGCGCTTGTCTAGATGGAGAAGATAGATGTTAGTAAGCATTAGTATGAATTTATAACACTCTGACTACTCTGTGCAGGGATAGCCTTTAGTAGAAAGTGGAGTGGGTAACATCAAACAATACATGTTAGGAGTATCCATACAAAAAGGTACTTGTTTAGACAGGTATGAAGACAGAGTACTTCCCTTAAAGAACTTATTATCTAAACAGCGAATAAACAAAGAAGCCAGCCTTGTGATGTTCTGTAGTTAGTGCTCTGTAAATTCGTATCCTCGCTTACTGCATGCTAACTTCTTGTATAGACAAGCAGAATTTAAGGCTTGCAAAACAGTGCCTAGTTAAAGTGATCTCATATATCCTTCTTAATAGGACATCCTGCAGGCAGTGTCATAGTTAGCCAAACAGCTTGGTTTTGGAGTGTTCCCTCTTACCTCATCACTGCTTATTGGCTGAACAATAACTAATGCAGCCACATCCGATTAACTTCCACTGAGTGTGTCAGTGTGTAGCTCTGCTACTAGGAATGCAAATGTGGAGAGTGGAAGGCAGGTCGTAGAAATATGTTTTGTTCATGGTGCCACCTCACGGCCTCAGAGTTCCTTCCACATGCTGGGTGCCTCCTTAGCTGTTAGGTGCCTCCCTCCCTCAGGGCTCCAGCCAGTCTCCTTGGCTTCTACCTCTAGGCGGTACTTGTAGTTACCTTTCTGTGGGGGCAGCAGCAGCCAGAAGTGCTTTGCACGTCAGAGGGAAGGCCTCTCCTAGAGACCCTGGGCCTCACAAGTGACAAACACTTCAGTGTTCATTCAGAGACTTAAAACAAATCTGCCTGGCCCGTGAAACATTACTGGGTCAGAATTTCCTAGGTGTATCCAGTGCAAAAGGTTCAAAATTGATATTTCGTAATTCACCAAACACATGAGCAATTTCTGGAATTGAACAGTTCTGTTCAGTTCTTCACTCTTTATAAATTTATGAGTGTGTTTGTGGCCTGTCACTAATATGACTCTAAACTAATCAGCTGACTTGTATTGCAGCACTCTCTTGGGCAAGCCTCCTTGAATTTGAGAGTCTAGTGACCTACCTTTTGTCATACTGTGGATTCACCCTTAGGAAAGGGCTGCATTTTCAGCCTGCTTTTCTTTCTGTGATAGTTTACAATAAGTCACTTCTTATTCCATGTCATCAGTTAGTGCTAAATGGGGGAAAAAGTCACTGTCTTCTAACACTGAACAAGACGATCAATCTGTTCTTTAATGGAATTCTGGAAAGAAGGAAAGAATGGAGCTTTTTTGCTTTACAGAGTCTTTTCAAGGAGAATGAAGATAGCACTGTTGCATTACATACTGACACAGGCTCAGATTCAGTAAGTTCCATAGCTGACCAGTGCGTGTTAGGCGTGTTGGAAGTCCATGAGTGCATATGGAGCTGTGTGCTTGCGCACCATCTCCAACATGCCCACCTGCACAGTACATGAGCAGCAGGAAAAGAGATCGCGTTCACAGTGACACAGGTGAGCCCATGCCTCAGGCTGTCTAGAGATAGCAGATTTCCCGGACACAAAAGGCAGGAGGTGTAACCTGTACAATGGGGATAGCCTGAGTTAGTTTATATACTATTCTCATCTCTTCCTGCCCATCCAAGAAATTTCTATTGGCCCGTAGTCAAAGAAATGCCTAATCTCTCTATGACAGCAGGCAACAAAGAGCAGAGAATTATATTGCTAGCTTATTATATGCATATGCTTTTCATTTCCTAAAGAGCTTTGTGGTCCTTGCCTGCAAACAGGTAAGTTTTCCACCCTTCACACCCTCACATACATCAAGCTGATCTGCCAAATAGTGTGAGCTGGTACACGTTTATTTTATCTGCCCTGGAAGACTTTTGCATTGTGGGGTTTAACCGGACCTATGAAGAATACAGCACGTGACTAGATATAGTTACAAACATATATCAAGTTATTAGTTATTTAAAAATGGTCAAAAACATAAAAAATCGATTTGGGGGAGGAGGATTGTGGGTGGAAATAATGGAGATGATAGCACTCACTGAGATATACCTAACTTCTCTGCATTTAACTATTTGTCTCGAAAAGGAAAGCATACTCTAAAAGAGACCTTCAGCTGGTGTCAATCAGGAAGCATTTCTGAAATCAGTGGTTTTAAACGTGTGCGGCGGCTAAGCATACTGTTCCACAGTTTTCATCATTTCTTGAAGACCAAATGTGTATGATCACTGCATATTATATAAGGATTATTTAGTAGGCATAGACTAGCTCTCTTGCTAAGCAGGAACATATTACGGAAGATGTACGTTCATATGTAGCAGTAAAGTGCCTGCAGTTCTGATTAAATAAAAGGAAAGGCACAAAATCATGGAAACAAATATTTCTGTAAAGCATAAAAGTAAGCTCAAGCTTTTTAACAATGCATATTGACATTCTGTGAAATAGAAAGACTGTGTGTGTGTGTGTGTGTGTGTGTGTGTGTGTGTGTGTGTGTACGCGCACGCGCGTGTTTGAGAGAGAGAGAGACAGAAACAGAAACAGAGACAGAGACAGAGAAAGAAGGGGAGAAAAACGTCCAGGATGCATGCTGAAAAAAGTGTTTTGGACAGGAGGAAAAATAAAGATCAGAGTTCAAATTAAACTGCCACCCAGTCGCTATATGTGATCTGCTCATTATATATTTATTGTTTCTTGACTATTGAAAAATGATCACTATCACTGCTATTTTCAGCTGACTTTCAAAAAAAATGAATACATGTTATCTTTTGCATTATCTCAATAGGCTAGGTTATATACTGTACATAGTTAAACACACAATGATGAAACATTCATATAGGCTGCTCCCATTTCCTGGCTTCTCCTTTTTACACGGAGCAGCTAGGTGTGCCAGAACCCCTTTCTTTTCCCTTCTGGCAAGAGGGCTAGCAAGCAGTTTTTTCAGCAATTGGTGCCAGTGCCACCTATGAGTCAGTGTGATGTATTTAATGCTCCATTTGTTTGTTAGAGGCTAAGTACATTACCCCTACAGTGCCCTAACCTCTAATGGCTTGGCGCCAAGGGGCCCAAGTCTGGTCCTGAACCTAAAGTACTACTTCACATTTTACTGAAGTGTCATTCGTCTCTAATACATGCATTAGATCTAGGAACCACAGTGCATCATTTTAGCATTAGAGTCTGATATTATGAAATGTATCTTTATTAGAATATTTCTCATTTCGCAGTAATGCATCAAAAATGAGAATGAAAAATTAGACATCAATTTGAAGTGCAAAAATTTTATGTTTTCATCACCTTGTACTAAAGCTAGAGTAAAAATATAGGTGTTTGTAATATGGTGCATGGATCTGACATATAGCTCTTGATGTTCAGGGTTAAATTTAAATCTACATTGCCTGGTTACCAATCTCTGCAGTTGCACCCAGGCAGGACTAGGAAAGATTGATGATTGTGATTGTGAGATTAATCCTGTAATGTTTACAAGACTCCTGAGCTGAAACCTGGTTGGTCATATCATGCTATCCAGAGAAGGCCGCTTGGCTTGCCAGGGTAATTTCTTCTGATGCAGTAAATAACTAGGCATAATGAAAATACTCTGATGTATTCTACTGCCTGATTGATGCTCTGCATGTGATACGGCAAAGCAGTGCACTTCCTATCGCAAATTTACATATACAAACCAGCAGAAGAAGCATGATAATGTCAGCATCCTCCAGAAGCCCTAGGATGCTACACAATTTTATAGCAGTTATGAATTACTGTTGACCTTTCTGGCCTCTTATACCAGTATGCTAGACTCAAGCATATTGAAAGTCATCAGTCTGAAGCAGTCATTCTTTACATAATTATGGCTATTTGTGTGTGGGAGGATAGTGTTTCTTTTATTGTTAAAAATTAGCATTAAAGAATATCACTGCTGTGATTCAATGGCCAAACTGTTTTAAGCATATATTTTAACAGAAACAGAAAAAAGGATGATTTGAATTCTTCAAACTATTTTTGTAAAGCAAATAATACCAAAACATGGACTTTCATAATTTAATACGTAATAAAAGAGCATAGCTGGTGTCCTGGTTTCAAGACAGATTTATTTTTTTTTTTAAGCAGGTTAAAAGGGGCTCAACGCTTAGCACTACCATTTAAACTAAATTTCTTGCCGGATTTTGCAAGTCTAAAATTAACAGGAAATATCCAGTAGTGATATAAAAGTCTTTCAAATACAAATATAGATTAAATCTTTGAAATCATGTAGATGCATTAGTTAAAGGAGCTTCTATATTTCATACTAAATATTTGAATAATCAGGCTTTCAGAACATCACTAAAACACAGCTCCTTATTATCATTTGCATTTTAATGTCCTTAAAATTATTACACTAAGGGAAATGTTTTTGATACATTACAGCATTTCCTCTAAATGTGTGATTATGTTAATGGGTTTTCAATCAGGATCCTAGCCTGACACCATAGGAAAATTTATGCAAAGTTCATACCCTGTCAGGGCCTTTAATCAGGACCATTTATTAGACCCCTGCCTTCTTTGATGGTTGCTGCTCCCTTTATTAAATATACTGACTTGGCCATCTGAAGAAAAGGACAATAAAAGGTTACTGGGGATGAAAGCATGAATGCTATTTGCTCATGTTTCCTTTACAGACACTTCTTCAATAATTAAGGAAGGGCTTTCTTTGGCCTTTTAGGCTTTTGAAGTGCATATCAAACATAACACTTAGTTCTTGTTTTTATGGAATGTTTAATGCACAGATTTAGGCTTAAGCACAAGTAAACTAACTTAGAGATTGCTAACAGAATTCATTTAAATAATTTTCACAAAAAATCGCAGCAGGCAAGTATATCTACTGACTAGTCGAGATATATTCAACTAAGGCAATTAAGCTTACTAATTTAGGAGAAACATTAAAAATAATGACTGATTTTTAATCTCTCTTTTTTTCCCTTACATTGATCATTTTTCTAGCTTCTCTTTACGAAAACCGTAGCATAGTAAAGGCATCACTGAATTTGACAAAACAGCTTTTGACATGAGAACTATTTCCTGGAACCTCTGACATGTATGCTAGTTACTTTATAAAATAAGTTAATACATTGCTTACGGATTTATAGGAGTGTTGAAATCGGCATGAGTGACACTATTTTTTCCCTTGGATCGCATGCAGAGAAAAACACAACAAACAGAAGATCTAACTAAGTAGTATTGACAACCTGGGGTTTGGATACAAATTCAATATGAGAAAACAGACTCACTTCAATGAAATACAAATAAACAACGAATTCTGTTTTAACATGTCTAAATAGGCAGTAGGTGACTGACAGGCTTGGGTCTCATAGGAAAGCCATTAGTAGAGCATTTGATAGGAAAACGTTTGATTTGAATGCAAGTTGCGTTTCCCCTCAGGGGGTGATCTGAGTGGTATACTGGGGATTCACAGGCGCCCTTTTCACTAGAAAATGCCTGCTGGGCTGTATCTTGGTAAATGAAATTTGTAGGATCCCCTAATACTAACAAGTATATAACTATATCATCTATTTAGAAGGCATGCTAATTATATTGGTTCACTGATGTTCATTTTCTCATTCTGCAAAAACATATTAAAAAGTTTTAATAATGAGCACCTGGGTTAAATCTGTGTCCAGCCTGAAAAAAAAAATACTTCATTAGTTTAATTATCAATATTTATTGCTCTGAAAAACGGAATTCATTATTTTTCCCCACAAGCTATTGGTAAATGTTCAGTGAAAAGATAGCATTGCAACAAGAAATTTGTTACATAAATGCTACTGACCTGATCTAAAGTAAAGTTTTAAACTAAGAAACTTTAAACTGAATAGTAATGTGGCATTTTTTTGCCAGATACTGATTTACCACACCGTATGTCCTTAAGTAATATCATCCTAAATTTTATCACGGCCATCATAACTTTTCATGTAATGAATAATCTCTGACAAGTTATTCAGGTGAAAACTAATACATTCTTATTATTGTTTAGATGGCTACATGCCTTTGTGTGTGTGTCTTTAGATGGTAGAAACTTTTGCAACAAATGAAACATATTTCTACATTGCACAGTAGAAAATAGTGGTATATTTTTAGCAGATGGGAGATTTGTGGGTTTTTTTCATGTCAGAGTATTAAAGGAAAATATTTTAAGGTATTATTTTAATATATGTGGTCCCCTCATATACACCCTAATTTTCAACTTATTTTATTCACATTCCTAGAATATCCAAGTAATATGGGGCCAGGCTTAAAACAAGTGCACAAGGCACTAAAGAGTTAATGTTCAGAGATGAAGCTTTGAGTTAGAGATTGTTTACGGCTCAAAAATGCTGCTGAGGATAATCTTAGCAAAAAACCCCTTCAATATTAGTATTACGTTTAATTGTATGCATGTGTTTCTGATATATCTCATCAGTGTTAAACATCATTTTATCTTTCTGTTTGTCCACACAAAGAAGCAGGCAGACTAAATGAACTCGGCAATGCCTGATAGTTTGAAAGCAGAGAATGCACGGTATGCAGCTTAAAGCACATCAAAGAAAATGTAACAGGACCTCAGTATGTCTTCCTATTAGACTACATGTTTTTATTAAGTAAAAATTCTATTTCTTTTATTTATGTAGTTTAGTAGATCAGAAGATATCTTTCAAAATTAGTAATTAGTAACAAAAAAAAATACGTCTTCCCTTCTAATGCTCTAGACAAATGGAAAAAGAAATTTTATACTTCTCAGAATGAGGAGAGCAGGAGGATACTAATTCTTTGTAAAACATAGGTTATTGGTTTATGCTGTAGTAAACTATCCTGATTAGCTAAATGGATGAGGTGTAAGGACATTAAGGGGGATAAGGTGTCTTCTGAACGTATATGAATATATAATGTATCGTATAAATATATTTCTGTAGTTTCCTATATCGCTCATGCGCATGCACACACATTCTGCATATGTTAGGCCTTTCTGAGATAGAGGCAAACAATATAGATGAAAATCAGCATCTGCAAAAGGCAGCAATCCCATGATTCCATCCGAGCCAATCACTTAACATATCATTCATAATGCTAGCCTGCTCCCATCATCCTCACGCTGTCAGGGGCATCTTTCTTCATTTGCTTCTGCTTCTCAGTTCCAAGAAAGTGGAAGCGCAGTATCATTTACTGTCTGCAATCTAAACTGCCGATTTAAAGGCTGATTTTTTATTTTCCATAATGCTGTATAACTATTCTTTCTGCTTTCTGTAAAAGTTTAGCGTCAGAAGGGTCTTAAGCAATTTTAACACGGGAAACATTGTAGGGAGCTAAATTTTCTCATTTCCTCTCTCACGTTCTCTTTCTTTCATTATATGTCTGATTGTTACAAGCTTTTAAAAAATCTGATGTGCAATTCCCCTCTTTCCTTTTTTTCGTCTCCCAGGATTATACAGCTAAGTCATGGAGGTAAATTTAAATGGTAGCTTTAATTTATGCTAAGGAAAGGTCTAAATTCATAAATAAAGGCTGCTATCGTTTATATTTTTTAATAAGAAGCCACATGACATTTCTTAACTATATCCCAAAATGTTGGCAGTTACATTGCTTGCATTAATGATTCCTAAAAGCAAATATAGTGTTTTTCCCTGCTTTCCCCCCCCCCCCCATATTATTTTTATTTTTATTGTTACAGTGGACAGTGATGACTCTGTGTCTTAAAACCTAATCACTAGTGCCTATTAAATTTGGGTTTCATATGTTGCTGGAGGTAGAACTGATTATCATAGTGAATGAAATACTTGTTTGGCGTATTCCCAGAGGGCAAAAAGTCATTCTTCAAGGTGATGCATCTCATTTGAGGAATACATTAACAATTGAAGGCAGTTAAAAATACATGTGAACTCCCAGTGAGGCAAATCTGAGGTTGACCACATATATTTACTGACTGACTCTTGCCTCATTCAGGGGAGAAAACTGTGATATGGAAGGCTGGTTTCTGCAACACATGAGACCTTAATTTACAACTCTAATGTGGCAAGTAGATCATAGCTGCTTAGAAAATATTTAGGATTTAACGCTCTGTATGGGTTTTAGATGCCTTTTGTATCTTCGAAGGTTAAAGAAAAAGTATGAGAAAAGATAAGGCTCAACAGCATTAAAGGTCAAGTTTGTGATAGAAATTAACTTCTCATTTCAAGGCTGCGTGATAAAATAAAGAATAAGACAGACGCATTTTTGAAACCATGCTGAGATCCGCAGTGAAAAGTTTTATACAATAGAAAATAGGAGACAGGCTACATAAAGGCCAGTATTATTGCTGTGAAAGGCCAGGTTACAGAATGATTGCATTAATTGCAGCAGCACCCTGAATGGAAAGAGTGATACAGAGGATATCCTATATGATGATGAACAGATTACTGCAACAAATGTTATTTTCTCCAAATTCATTTTCAAAACATTTGATATTTTAGTGGCAAGCAAAGCAGAAATAGAAACAAAGTCAGGAACTCAAAATTGCTCAGGTACAACTGAACACTAAGCATGTGAAATATGAAATGTAAAGCAAGGATGTGTTAAAAAAAAAAAAAACAGTCCAGTGTTTGAGCGTATTTCGTCATCAAATTATATTCTGCGTAAAAAGCTATATTCTAAAAAGCTATTCATGTAGCTTTTTATTTCTTTGGGGGAAAAAATTGATTTTCAACAGGTACAAATATTATCCTTTTGATTCACAAGAAGCACTACCAAATTATCAATCTCCCTTCTGGCAAGTAGAGTCAGGCAAACATAAAGGAAAAATAAAGATAGATCAGGCCACAGTGTTTTTCATCAGCAAATAGTATCTTCCTCCAAAGGCAAGAAATGGTAAGTTTTACTGTGCAATATATTCATATATGAATGCATTCACATATTTCACACCCTTACACAGACCCATTAGGGTGAGAACATGTGCATATATTTCTGACACGGTATAATATAACAGTGACATATATATTACTACAGAAAAAGTTTCAAGACAAAAAACAAACACCGATATGCTTCCCACACACAAATGTTGGCATAGTAAAAGAAGCTAGATTCAGACACCTAAATTCTGACTAGTATTATGACAACTGTTCTGCGCCATAACCCAAGCCATTTCCAGTTGCCAGTTACGTTATGGCTGAAACCTCTCGAGATCAACTGTTCCGTAGAGTGAAGATATCACGACATTTTACTGCAATCTATCAACCCATACATTTTTTGAAACTGTTAGAACGGCTGTGAGATTTTAAGATATCCATTTTCAGGAGGCAGCAACTGAAGGCAGACTGGGTAGGTGGGGAAACAGAGAAATAGAAGAAGGATGAAAAGGGACAGAATTTTGTCAAACAACAGCCCTCTCACGGAGGGAGTCCTTTATTCAGTTTGTAATCCCAATTGTTACACTAGAAATCCTGCACTGAGCCTAGGGATCTAATATTACATATAAAGTAAAATTGCATGGAGTCTGGGAAGCCAGCAGCTATGCAAGAAATACGGGCCTGAAAGGCTTGAAGATTCTGCCGTTAAGACTGATAAGTTGAGATTTATACAGAGAACACTGTCTGCAAGTTTGATGAGCCAGAAGCGTGAAAAGGAATCTAGTGCTTAGTCAGAAACTCCTGAAATGGACTGCTGGAGAATGAGGAGATGTGGCAGAAAGAAAGGAAACTCTGACTGTGCTTTCCAAGAGAGGGAAAGCCTTACTAATACATACTTGCTGAAAGCCAAGGGTAGATTTGGTTAAAATTATCAACTCATTGTGGAATTACAAGGCTAACCAGCAGCTAGTGCAGAACCACAGAATCCAAAGCCATAAAGGACCATGGCAGAGAGGCATGGACCAGTCAGTGATTGGAAATATGCACATTTCTTGAAAGGATAAATTATCTTGCTTTCAAGACTCTGGCAGCAAATCTACGATAAGTTTTGATATTTAACTGTCATAATGGTTCGGAAGTTTTCTTGGAGAGATTGGCACTCCACTTAGCTTCTTCATTGACAAAATGAACAACTGAGGAACTTGGATACTAACAACTCTTTACTCTTTCTTTTCCTAAATATTTTTTTTTATTCTTTTCGTCTCTCTCTACCATTTTCTACATCATATATCTCTCTACATTTTCTACATCCTTTCTGAAGTACAGATGGAAACATACCCTACTCATAGTTTTACTGTGCTGCGAACAGTGTGAAAATGAGTTCCACACTTGTTCGACCTGGTATCTTCTGTAGTTCTATACCAAACAGATGTGTGGGCCATGGAGCAAAATTCTCCAGAAAGCTTGTGATCAGCAGTTGTCTCTAATTGAGCCATTACTATGTTCCCTCTCTGAGTTACTGCTGTCCAGGGTTATCTGATCCTGTAAGCAGAGTCTGACTTTTTTCCCCCCTCTTTTTTCATTCCCTGATATATTATGTTGCATTTCATTTTATTAAAAAGTGAAAAACTGTACCTGTTTTAACAAGTCATTCAAATCACTCTATAAGGGTAAGGTGTCCCCCTCATTTACTACTCCACATATCTTTGTTTCATCTGCAAGCCAGAAAGATGTGATATCAGCATCTACATTCTTGATAGATGATCAGGAACTGAATCTCAGGGACTGCTACTGAAAAAGCCCCTTCACTGTATCTCAGCATAAACAATTAAATTTTGCTATCTGTCTATAAGCCAATTTTGTATGGTCTGTTAAGCCTATATAGTGCAAGCTTTTTAACCAAAATGTCTTTTGGTACTAAGATAGTTGGCCTGAAGAAGTTCCAAGTATGTCCATAATGCAAAGTCTACGATCACACTAAAAAATGCAGACAAAAAATCCCTGTATACTTTGATGACAATCACCACGTTTCAGGAAATAATAGAGTGGTGTTAACTATGTTTTTGTCCCTCCTCCCATTTCTACCAACTTTATGGGTAATGTTTTGAAATAACTATTCCACCATTTCCTTGAACCTACACCACTCCTTTTACTATCCTTCTGAATCATGTATTGTACCCTCTTGAAATATTGGGAAACCGTTTGAGTCCTCTAATCCTTTGGAATTCACGCAATTTTCCAAGATTTCTTTATGGTTAATAGTTTAGAGAGATCCAGGGCAGTTCCTGAGTTTAAGATGTCGTGGCCAGTTAACTTGAAAATGTTTAATTTAGGAAAAAACCTTTGTTACAGAGGGCAAAGTTTCAATTACAGCTACATGACATGGGACAGATACATCCCTCTGTTTTGTTTTGAATAAAGAACTGAAATATCTGCTGAACATTCCTGTCTTTATACATCAGTATTTGATCAAATAAACCTAGCAATGAACCTACACGTGTTACCAGTAAGTTTTTACTTACTTCTACTTTACTTTTCACTTTTAGAATTTTTACTATTCTATAGGCAATTGATATTTCATTGAAACCTTTGGCTTTCCTTTGCTTCTCCTACATGCTTTAACTCACAGCTTATATCCATTTCCATTTGCTTTCCTATTTTTCTTTCCATCATACATTATTATTTGTTTTATTGTTGTGCCTATAGCAGCTTAAAGCCAAGAAATCCAGTATAACATTTTTTCTTGTCTCTCAAGTTCTAATTTTATTGGTATATATCAGGATATCCTTGAGAAATTTCCACTTGTTAACACTTCATAGGTTAAACGTGTATGCAAGTCCTACCAAAAGTTATTGCAGATTTGGGAAAATCAGCCCTTTTAATATAATGGTGATTATAGCAAGCACTGATACTGCCGAATTTGCATTTTTAAGACTTTTAAGTCAGCAACTCACTTTATCAGAAAGATGCATGATATCAAGTTTTCTATCTTTGTTGAATCACTTTATCAATTATCTTTAGAATCTCTCAGGTAGCTTTAAAATTAGCTGAATGAAATAACAATCAAATATCCTCCAAGTTTCATTTTAATGAAACAATTTTTATTATGGATGAATGCCAGCGGAGCACATGCTCCTGCTTCTGTTGTCATCAGGCATTCTGCGTCAGGTGACCGGCTGCAACACCATCAAAACTTTGTAGCAGGCACAATTTAAATCCACAGACACCAAAGATGTTTGTGACTTTGTGTAATATATGACTCTGATTTAACATGCCTTCTCCTGCATTCTCTTACATCCTGTTAGAAAGTCAGTTGTAATTATCCATTTGTAAGATAAATCCCATTAAGTTTAAGCAAACCCAACCATTTCATATTTCTTCTTATACATGAGTATCGTCTCTTGTTCATTCCCTTAGCACTTATCATTAATAAATATACAATGCAAATATCTCTGTGTTTGGATTTATCATATGTGGGATACCTAGATAAGTTCTTGAGCATGCATATTTTATATCAGTGATGGTCTTTACTTTTGGGAGCTTTCTATTTGCCATCAAAAGGAAAATTTTACGTGATCTGACAAAACCACTTCTTGCAGGTGAACTATTATGTGCTAGTTTTAAATTGAGGCAAATAAGCCCTAAGAATATTTTTACAGCAAATTTTTAATTCATAAACCAATTAGAATTAGTTTAATATTCAAACATTCTTCTGTTCTTCATTTTAATCTGTGTTTTGCTGGCCAAACTGTGACCTCTTTCTAATGAGCCCATCACTCTGGTGTCCATTCACCTTAAATTATACTTGTTACTCTTTCCTTGTTTTACCTTGCTAATCTTCCTAGGAAGGATGTATCCAGAGGAAAGACGACTGCTGGTTTTATCACTGTCTCTGCTAAAAACAGTCTTTTGCAGAAAAGGCATCTCATAACATAGCTTTAAAGCATAACTCTGTCATCTGCAGCTAGGAATTTGACTCAGGAACCACTCCTCATTTTATTTAAATAAAATTTTAAATAATTTTAAAAATGCTTCCTTCCAAAATAGCTGCATATTTTGTTTTATCGCTTCAAAAACATAATCCCTACTGTTACAACTAATGTTTATGCGACTATTCTTTTCTCACATCCTAATGTTCAAGTACTTGTATGCATGTGTGTGTATGTTTGTGTATGGGGGCCTGTGTGTAGGTTGCATGCCTTCAAGGATGACAATTTCACATGTCATAAACACCCTTATCCCACAATGCTTAACCTATGACTGTCCTAAAAAGACACTCTCCTGCCAACCTTTTCAAAGCTGCCTCATATTCAGAGCCCTAGCCCTTCTAGCTGATTTTCCTAGCGTAGTTTGTATCGTTCTGCTGCAATGTTTGTTCTAAGAACAATATACCTCCTCAAAAAATCAAACTTTTATCCCAGTTTTGCGGTGTCTGTCAAAACTCAGTCAACTTTTCACCTTACTGTGGTCACACATGCTACTTTATGGGGTTTTTTTTTCAGTAGAAATTTATGAAGAAACAAGCCTTGATGTTTTTCATTTTTTACCAAATATAGCTATTTTCTTAGTTTTTCTTTCAGACAGGTTGATTCTTCTTTTGTAGACTCTCCGTGGCGTGATTCTTTGGGGGAGGAAAAGCCTGAAAAGCTCCTAACTGATTCAGATCCATGCTGGATTCCTCAGCAAGTATTCCCTTTTGTATACTGAAGGGAATCTTAGCGCTCACACTGAGTCTTCCCCAGTGAAATGCTACCTTAACAGAAAGTCATTCCTAGGAGACATCCATCAGAATTCTAGTGAGGACAGAAAACCAGCTCAGGATACAGCTCCATAAAAATAGCTTGACTTAAGTAGAAGCATCACAAGCTACAGCAAAGTTTTGCTTCCTAGCGTTGCTAATAATTCAGGCACCTGCAGGAGCATAGATGAGGCTTCCTCTGATATACTCCCTCAGTGTCACCCCATGGCTTCCTAAGCTAAACTCCACTCACCATATAGCACCCTGTAAACACAGATCGCATTTCTCCCTTTAGATCCATGTAAAGCACTCACCCTGCCTCCTTTCCTCTTTCCTTCCTTTCCTAAATAGTCCTGTTTTAGCCAGACTCTGCAGAAAGACCTTCAGGGATATTTAGAATCAAGATTAATTAATTTATATTTGCTTGTTTTGAAATCCACTCATATATTATATTTGTGATTACAATGTACTAAAGAGAATCTCAAGAGGCTATGAATCATCTGGATACAAGGTAAAAGCTCTCTGGTTTTGAAGCATGCTAGAGGTTCAGCTGTCTTGGCTGCACTTGTGACACACTACTTAAGAACACATCTCATGGATGGCATCACAAGAACTGCCACTAAAAAGGCTAGAAAACGTTATTCAGATAGAGGATCTCAGAAAGTCCTTGTCCGTTCCATCCTTCTAATTCACTCTGAGCTTTCTGCATAAATCTTAAAAGTCCACATGCAGAAATTACAAATAATCCAGATGTAAAGATAAATATCATATTCTCTTTGGGATGTCAAAGTTCCTGTTGCACAAGGCCACCCACTCCTAATAACAACTTCATACTTAGGACATCACAGAGCTTCCACTTCAGGTGAATAAGCTGCCTTTACAGCCTTAGGATAAGGAACACTATTTTTTTTTTTCAGAATTGTAAATTGCTCAAAAGTGTGCTTAGGTAGAGTATCATTAACAATATCATGCATGATGCATGTGTGAATGCATATGTTCTCCTATAAGGAAAATTTCCTTAGCTTAAAATTTGCCACTGCATTATCTCATACAACCTAATGTTCAGAACTGTTTAAAGGTTTTTCTATATCTCAGTAGCTTTTATTATTATTGGCTGACTCTCCTCTATCCTTTTAGAAGTCGGACAGATCAAGCATACCTAAAATAATTCTGCCAAATATGCAGAAAGGTTAATCCTCTCTCAATAAGAAAAGAGATGTCAACTTTACCTAGGAAAAGGTACAATCCTAGACCACAACATTTGTGGTGAAACATCTCTAATCATTTTTTATGAACAGAGATTTTTATTTGATAGTAATAAAAAAACCAATTAGAAATAAAATTGTGGTCTCCTCACAGACTAGATGTGACAGGCAAGATAGGTAATATTTATACCACACATGCGCAAGCACTGACACTCATTCATAAGGCGTTCTGGATATTTTACAACAGACATCATTTGCAAAATAATTTGTAATTTTGAATCCCATATCTCTATTTATAACAAAATTGTTGTGTACATACAGGCAAAATCTCAATAAGCAATCCACTGTAAAAGTTACAAGTGTAAAGAGAAATATTTCTCTTCATAGAGATTCAATAAATAGACAAGCATTTATTTCGACTGCTGAACAATGTGATTAATACTAAAGTATCCTAGGTAATCATGAAGGTGAAAAATTTGAACCTTTGCAGCTTTACAAATTACTTAAGAATAATTCAGCTTGTGTAAATTATCCGTATATTATTTTCAAATGACAAAGATATCCAAATCAACTACAACACTGACAAATTTAATGAGTCAAGGTTATTTTACCGTTTAGCTTACATGTGAAAATCAATAGATAAGCTTTCTCTTTAGCTTTCAGTCAAGTTCGGACATGTTAGAAGCTGGGAGAGTTAAAGTTTATTTGTGGTCCTATCATACACAATAAAAATCTCAAGAGGGTTATTCTGACTTTACCTTTGCTTGACCTCAAAGTTTTACTAGTTTGAGGTTTTAGGATGTCAAATATATGTCACACCCGACCTTCTGTTATCAAACAGTTCTCAAGGTATTGTATGTAAACTTGTCTTTTAAGGTGAGTAGTAACACATTTTCCAAGTCTTGTGGTATGAAATGAAATGCAGATTTTTGATTTAGCTGATATAGCTCTAGACTATACTGAGCAAGTCATATTTGGAGCAGGGATACAAAATGCATAGCTTAAACATGTAAGACCTAAATCTTTCTTCTCCCCCCCCCCCTTTTTTTTTTAACTCATCCAGTGAAAGGAGATACTATATTCTCCTTTTAAGATCCTAATCTTGACAGAGCACATCCTTCCTCACTGGTAATACTGCTTCAGCACATCCCATGGAAAAGGAGCTGCCTGACACCGGCTGGTCTGCTGTGCTTTGTTTGAATCCCAAGAGCTCTCAGCTTAGCAGGGTACCACACCTTCCCTACCCTGCAGTGAATGGCTGGTTTCTGAAAAGGGAGAAGCACTTTGACTTCTTCATGAAGAATATATTGATGACTCTTCATGAAGAATATACTTACTGCAAAGGAAGACCAGAAGCATAACTGCATTCTTCCAAGAATGTAGCTTATTTATACTAGTAGCAGCTATGGATGTAATGGTTACTGTTTGCAATCAACCACTACTGCCTGTTGTCCTTGGAAGTAAAAAAGAACAAATATCAAAGACAGTTAACAAACTGTCCTTTGATAAACCCAGAAGTCCAATCAGTATTAAAAAAAAGAAAAAAAACATGATGTGATTCAAAAGACTTTGTAGAGTACTGTCAAATTTTAATCCCACGGTTCAGAGCAAGCTAATTGAAAACGTGGGGAAAGGTATACCCATCAGCTGGCTGCATTCTAAATCATGTATATTCAGTGTCTAGTTTGTACATGACACAGAGACAACACTTGTTGCTCTGGCTGATGTCTCTCCCTTGTTCATACACAGGAGAAGGACATTTATTATTCTGTTCTGTAGTTTTTTTTTTTTTAATTTTCTTCCATCAGATAAGCAGTAACAATGAGAGTCAAATGAAAGCCTTCCACTGCTTTTCTCTCTTAATCGGCTTCATTATCTTATTCCTCTATACATCCTTTGGATCATTCTTCACCATGTCCACCAGGACATTCACATATTTCCTCTGGCTTTCTGTCCTAGTAAATACCATCATAACTAGTATCCTATCCAGACACTTCTGAATGTCTATAAAAATGACCATAATAGCAGTTCATAAATTTGCTGTTAATTCTTGCCCTTATCTTTTTCTTTACGATTGTGTTTTGATTTTTATTTTCTATAGTCTTGAAATTTTCAGTATTCTCTTGAATCAGCTCACTTCTGCGGTTAATATCCTTTGTCTGACAACTGTAGTCATTTTACAGCATTCTGACTCAAAGCACAATTAGTATCATGACAGTGGTCAAATGCATGCTGCAGTTGCTGTCTCTCACCGCTGACTACTCTTGTTGTTCTCCCCAAAACTGCTATAATCAGTGACCAGAAAACCTTTGGAGAGACTGAGCCAGAGAATAGTTTTCACTTTTATATGGTTAGAGTCAGCCTGTTGTTTCGGAATCATTATTCCTTAACTACCAAAACCCTGTGTAAGAGCTGGTGATATCATACAGACAAAAGTGACAGCAGTATGCAGCTGACTCCGTCTTTTTCACCTCAAACATTTATGCTTTCCTTTTTCCACGTAGTCAAGATGTTACAGTGGTACTGGCTTCAAGGTGCATTTAGGAACACATCCGTGGAACTCAAAATGCTGAGACCCCCAGGATTTATGGTGAAGCCTGTTGTTTTTTCTAAAGCACCAAAAAGCATGAAGAAAAATATTTTACATTCATGTATTTCTTTGCTAGTTAAGAATTTTCTGTAAGAAGATATGAGGATGCTTAAAAAAAGGAAAAGATAATGAAAAATCTGGAGAATTATACTTCAGTATTCCTAAAATCCATCAACAGAGCCATAGGTGAAATGACAGATGAGTTCACTGTTTAAAGACTTCAGATGTACCTGACCAACACATATAGATATGGAGGCGTGCTTTTGGAGGCAAACATAGCTTGTCCAAGAGTAATTTTATCCATATGGTTTCCAGCCCTCTTCATCTGCGTCTTTAGGCATTCCAAATTGTGATATGTGGCTTCAGTACATGACCTGAGGCAGGATGAACTTCATCAACAACACTGGAGTAGTTAAATACCAAAGAAGCTAGGAAGAATATGCTGCACGTATTACGAAATGTAGCAGTTTTGCCTCTTTTGTATACAGACATCCTTGTCTTCAGAGAGAGAGATAGAAAAAGAAGCTCTCTTAGTACAATCTGTGCAAAGGACACAGAGAGTCAGGTGCCTAACTCCTTTGGCAGTTTCTCTTTGCTCAGGGGTACTGCAAAAGGCATAGGTCAGAAGCTCTTTTCCCGGTTAAAATGTAAAAGCTGTGTATGCTACCCTTGGATTGCAGTGATCAAAAGAGCTGTGATCAAATTGAATGGGTATAAGACAGAGTCAGGTTTCTATTTCCAATTCTGCCAATGATTGTGTGATATTGTGTCTTTACCTTTGTCTTCTTTAATGATCTAAAAACAATATGGTTTGAGAAGTGCTTTTATCTATACACAAAGGGAAAACAGTGTAATATTTATGGGAAGCCTTTTCATTAGTTTATATAGCCCATCGCTAGGTTGTGCAGTATAAGATTTTGTCTGCAAAAGATATATTTTAATAATTATCCTTAGTACCATTAAGTGAAGAATGACAAAAACTGTTCTACTGTCTCAATACTAATGTTAAAAATAATATGGGCTATAAGATGCAATATGATAGGATTGCAGGAATATTCTGTGATGATGGAAAAACTGTGGTATCTCTAACAGATAGAGTATTAAAGAAACCGCTTTGTGAATCCACTCATTGCTTGTCACGTAGCAGAGAAAATGGTTAAGTATACAGGCAAGATATTTGCTTAGT
This sequence comes from Struthio camelus, assembly GCF_040807025.1. Classification (NCBI taxonomy): domain Eukaryota; kingdom Metazoa; phylum Chordata; class Aves; order Struthioniformes; family Struthionidae; genus Struthio; species Struthio camelus. The sequence continues at coordinate 128,160,032 of NC_090943.1, forward strand.
CAGTATTTTTAGAGTCTTCTACTATATTAACAGTAGCCATATGGACTTTGAACACTTGGCTTGGAAAAAAGTCTTTGCCTTCAGCCTTGCAAACCAACTGACCTGCTACACTTACATGCCTAAGTTTCACCTATGAGGTATCAGATATCTTTGAGAAGCAGTAACCACTGGCTAATTTTTTGAGTTTAGGCCTCACTACTCTAACCAGACACCGAAGCATTACCTGAGAGTAGTAAGTACTCTGTTAGTAGGTGCCATTGCCCTTCAGATGAATGCCTGCAATCACTGAAGCCTGCATGCAGAAGTGGAAAGGAGGAGAAAAAGCCCCCACACAACCAGCACCAATCTCAGTTAATAGATAGCAAGTACCGGTGCTGTTTCCCAGCAAGATGAGCACCTGTTACCTTGCAATATCGTGGGACTCTTGTCTCAATGGAGAAGCAGCAACTAACAGCATCACCTTCCAATTGTGGCTGCTCATCTTTTGGTCTGGCCACTGGGAGGAGGCAGGTAATGGCACACCACCCATACGAATTGAATGTTTTTCGCTTCCCAAGACTGGAAGAGAACTGGAGAACACTTAAATTTGGGTTTTTGCCTCAGCTGGAAGGCTATGCAGATAATTGCTACTTACCGCGCAGGACCAGAGCCCAGTTGTATGGACATTGCTTCCTTACTCCAGCCTGGGATGCAGCAGGCACAGGTCTCAGCTTGCAGGCAATTCTGTAAAGTGATATTTGCCAAGGAAATAGGAACAGATCTTAGCAACTCATCGCTAAGATGCAGTTAGGAGAAGCTCCCCAATCAAACTTGCCAGCACAGTAGAGCAGGCCAAGCAGGCTGCCTCTGTGTCCAAGAGGTCCCGAGGCCTGGGCTGGCTGGCTCTGCATCCCAGGCTGAGAGCTAACAATGCCAATGGCAAGTGAGGGCTCTAATAGGGACTTAACAGTGTAGACAGACTCTGAAGTCTTGTGCCTCTTTGTTGTTATCTGGTGGTGGATTTGTTTTCCCAGTTTTCTCTTTTAACAGTTAGCATTGTTCATGGCCACGGAGTTCAGGCATTTTTTCAGGGGTGATTTTTAAGTAACTGATTGGCCCATAACATATATTTCTTCAGCAAGTTAATGCTGGACAGTACAAAAACCAAAAACAAATAAACTACAATTTTATTTAAAGCTGCAGTAGGCACACAGTGACAAAAGGAAGAAAAGTCCGATTTTCTCTGAATTTTTGTGCAGAAATGGGTTCTACGGCATTCATGTCATATCTTGCAACAACATAGAGAAAACTTGTATTTTTCAGTACAGACAGTGTTGGAAGTGCATATAGCTACAATGCAAATGCTATATTTCTTTCTTTTTCTTCTCCTCCCTGATCATTTTGACATTTTCTCTGGGGTTTTTGTTCTGAAATACATTTCTGTTCCCCCTAATTTGTATCTAAAATTTTGAACAGGGAAAAAACATTTTAACGGGCTGATCAAAGGTATGAAGAATGAAATGATTTTGTTCAGGTCTACTTATATACCTAACATACGTATTTTGATAGGTCATAGAGGTTTCATCGTTGGTTGGATATGCATTCAGGTCTTTATAGGTCCTACTTTGAATAACTTGCTGTCTGACAAATAGTTAAGGCACAGGGGGAGAAAATGAAAAGCTACCATCACCGTTTCATGGATGAAGAAACGAAACGTAAAGGAATGAAATACTTTGTTCAACGATAACATAAAGACAGACTTCTAAAATGTGACAAAGATGGGAGTTTATAATTCTGATTTTTCTAGTCTCAGTCCTGTCCCTTCTTCCCATCCCAGTGAGATTCAGTTTTAATCCTGGTCTCTACCCAAGAATTCCAGTGGGAATGAGATCTTTCTAGGAGCCAGAGTTAAAGATGCATTTCAGCAGCATGCTGTACTAAGTTATGGTCAGCCAATCAAATATCAAAGGGATTAAGTTTGTGAATCATTTAACGGGAAATTTTTCCTGCCTCAGTAGCATTGGTGTTTTAAGGTGTGAAATTCAAGAACGGCTTAGTTCTCCCTTGGTTAAACAACCAGCCTGTAGCCTGCGTTATCAAGAGGCAGTCAAGAAGATCCCCTTGGGTCATGTGGCTGGTGTACATTTTTGTATTACCATAGTAGGCTAGTTTTAACTTGCAGGATGTAATCCTATTTACCTCACATGTGGTGTGTGCCCAAGGAGCATGTGCTTGAGTTATTATATATATTATTCGTATTAGCAGAGTACCTGGCAGCCCAAATCATGGACCAAGAAATGATTATGCTTGGTGCTATATAAACATGTAGCAAAGCAATGCCCACCCCCTCATCTGAAGAGTTGATAACAAAACACAGCAGACCAGATTTATACAACGTAGAGGTGAGGGGGACAGAATTGGTCAGCATAGTAGACTGTGAATTTAGTGTACCTGCAACATTTCTGTATGCATTGCTGAAAATTCTGAAAGAGAATTAAAGAGAATTTTGAAAGAGATTGAAAGAGATTAAAGCATTAGTCATGGTTAGGGGAAGCCTCTCCCAGGTAGCAAGAACAGATAGCAAAAAATGTAACAAGTAGGCAGTGAGAGCAGGCATCGTGGGCAGATGGAAAGTCAAGCTTTCATTACTGAATGGGAGAAATCAAGTAGGAAAGGCCATGGAATGAGTTTTGAAAGTGATAACAGCTTCTGTTACAGAAGGAAAGGGCAGTGCTGGTTACAGGTAGTTCAGCGGGCTCAGTAACAAGTTGGACAAGAGTGCATTCATCAAGTTATGAGAAGAGGAACTGCATAATGCATCTTGGACAAGTTTTCTTTTTTTTTATGGTAGGAGATGGGATAACATTTTAGAGATATTGTTCAGAAATGCATGTTTATAACAAACTGTCTAAGTACGGTTGGAGCAGGAGAACATGGAGAGATTACAGGTGTGAGTTACAGACAAAATGGTGATATCATTGAGAGCGACGAAGAGATAAAGGAACAGGAAATGTTTCAGATGGAAAGATGAAATGCCTGTTATGGTATTTATGGTCGCTAGTTTATGCTGGAGAATCACAAGGAGTCAGAATGAAAGACTAAAATTTGACTTGGATGAAAGAATCCAGGTGTATAGATGAGTAAGGTCTAAACATTTTCAGAAAAAAAAATTGCTGGCTGAATGTAACTTTGTGAACTGCCAAAAAGCACAAATGAAAAATGGTTAGATTTAGGTGCCATATTGGGCTGAAGTAGTACACTAGTAAGAGACAGTCTCAGACAATAACAAAACTATATTTGAAATTGTTCAGGTCTGCTTTCCCCTCTCAGTGAGAGCAATTATGGGTTTTGCAGCATAACAATGAGGAAAATGGACCCATATCTATGAC
>NC_090943.1:128168399-128273399 GCF_040807025.1 Struthio camelus
TTAAGTCTACATTGCAGAAATATGCAACCTACCTAGCAGTGAACATGCCTCAGTGTGCATCTATGCATTTGTGCAACAGATACCATCTTGGATAACTCACTGTAGATTACACCAGGCACCTCCAGAGCTAACAGCATGAGCTACTACGGCTTGAGAAAACAAACTAATCCCCTGTAGCTATGGCTATAACAGACATATATTTCCTGTGGATCCAACACAGGGGGGAACCTGTAACACATACTCATCACTGGTTTATACATGCACATTCATGCGTGAGATTTTTGTGCTTATTGGAATGGTGTTCTTTACTTAGTGGGATCCAAGAGAGGACAAGTGAAAAACTTAAAAAGAATAACATTTACAAAAACATAAGGCTACTAACGTTACTGAGGCTTCTAAAGACGGAGCAGGAAATCAGATTGTAAGAATCAGCTTGTTACAACAGAAATCTACAGTCAACGTTTGAAATAGAGTTTTCCAATGCAAGGAATGAGACTAGAACTGTTGTCAGGCATAGTCACATTCTTCATAGGTTACCATGCTTCAGAAAAAGAGTTAGCGCCGCGAAAAACCTAAATGAAAGGAAACAAAAAACATAGCTCATATGTAACCTACATATCAATGTCTGCCTGAATTTGTTGACAGCCTTGATGTTAAGCTAGGTAAACGTTCACAGTACTATTGTTATAGTAATCATCTATAGCTTTTAAATATGGTCTTCCAATTTTTAATTTTTCCTTAGAATATGAGCAAATGTTCTATTTTGGGGAGCTAAACTGTGTGTTATTGGTTTGGTCTTTAACAGTCTAATTTAAGGGAGTTCCGAAAACTGTAGAAAAGATTTTTCTTTGTCTTGGTCTCTGATCAGTGTCAATTCAAGAAAGAAAAGTAGTGCTTGGGAAAAACGTGTTAGTGTAGGGCTGAAAGACTGACCTCCTCCTGCATGCGATGAGTATTTTTGCAGAATTGGTGTACATGTGGAATAAAACAATTTCTAATAGCATATACTTGATTCCACACCACTGATTTCTTTTTAAGTGAGAATTTGAATGATAGTGTTTTGAATATTTGTTATTTTGGGGAGTGAAGCTAAGCTCTGAAGTAGACACAAGAGAATTTTATCCTTGAGTGCTATTAGTCCTGTTAAATCACACGGAGCCACAGAAGTACTTGCAAGTATTTGCACAAGATGATGAAACAAAAATCATTTAAAAATATGTAATAAAATGTAATATTTCATTCTCTCTCTTTTCTACCTAATTTGTAATCCAATAAGGCCCTGGCAGGAAGAATCCAATTGTAATAGGTAGTTCACTATCTTAAATAAACTTATTGGGAAGCTTACTTGAGTCAACTGAAATATCACTTGTTACCACTGTGCTCATAATAAATGAGCACATGCACTGACTTTTCTTGAAGAAAACTGGAGGGAATAATATACACTTTTTCGGCTTTGAACTGGCCACTAGATTAAGACTCGACTCAATAGAAAAACCAACGTGACGTGCCTTTCACTTCAATGAGAGCACTGCCACATGACATGAAATTCCTTAACACTTTCACTTAGTTTGTATAATTAATATCCACTAAGTACCATTCTTATAGACTATTCCTTAAAGGTTCCTTTAAAAATAGGAATATATTAGTGCCTTTTTAATATTTTGATTGCTCACTAAAGACTAAACTATGCTTTAGACACCATCCTGAACAGTATGCAATGTAGACCACTTTATATAAGCAAAAGCTGCACATCAGAATTATACCTCAAATTTTAAATTTATTTTGTAGATGTATAAAAAAATCTTTTGAAAAGAGATGTGATTGGCTGAAATTTTTGGAGGAAGATCCTGTGTTTATTCTAGAAAGCATATGAAACATATTAGTCATGAAATTAGCACCTGATATTCAAGGAGTAAGCACAGTACATGATGCCTAAGGCTAAAACCTCCCATTTTCGCCAGATTGTTATCTTCAGGTGAGCCCAACATACTGCATTCATCTCTGACATGACACATTTAAATACTGCAACATCTAGGTGCTGCTATAGTTTTGTGCCTATGTTTCAGTGGCCTTCTTGCACATGTGGTTCATTTTATAAATGCTAGGCATGGGCACATCTAAAGGAAAACTTGTAAAGTTCTAAAAGATGCTAAAATGTCCTCAGCTTTCTCTAATTTCAGTGAGAATACTAACAGGAGGAATAGTTCAGTGGGGATCTAGAATTTGAATTTTCAGATAGCTATGTTTTGCAGCTTCATTTGTAAGAATCAAATACTCCAATGCAACCCAAGGGCAGTATCCACTTGTATGCATTCTTGTTGATTTTTAACTTTAATTTTTTGTACCATTAAAAATAACCAGGAACTTATGATGGAAATAATGACAGTTGACAAGAACTTATAATCCTTCTGGAGCCAGAAATTCATCAAAATATGCTTTAGCAGGAACAGCCCAATATTTTTTGTATGAATAAATAAAAATTCTTGTAAAGATGCCAGAGATTATGCTATTTTGTATGACACAAATAAAACTGTCCTCACAAAATTGTAATCTTATACAATTTATGGTAGTTTCCCATAAATTACACGGGTATATTGGAAGCTTGTTAATAATTAAGTGTCTTTTACTTTTTCAACTCTCAAATAAGTATTAGAGTAAATAATTTCCAGTCTTCATCTGACATGACATCTAACCAATACAGGCATCACAAAATAAATAATTTATGAAAAATATTTATTTAAAGAGCTGTAATTTACCTTGCATTTACCATATGCCATTCATCCAAGTATCTATATAAAATATTCATTAGAGAAACTCATTAAAACAAACTTCTATACAATGAGGTGACGAGCGAACAAAAGCCATCAATCATCACAGGAGTTTAAATTGTTATTCGTGCATATAGAAAACTAATATTTCAAGGTAAAAAATTATAAATAATTTCACTTGTACCCTGGAATGGCCAGGCCTATGTTCAAGCTTTTTTTTCACCTATTTCATGATGGCCAAGTGACCAGTGACAGAACACAGAGATCTAATTTATTAATGATGAATAAATCTGATGCAATAATTAATGGGAAATCCATAGCTAATCTTAATGGAAGAATAGATAGGCATGTAATGATATTTAAGCTTGGCATAAAAGATCTGAGTGCAGTTGTCCTGACTGCACGCATTGCAAGCAGAGCAACTACTTCTGAACATATGCAACTCTAAGCTACTGGAAGGGTACCAAGCATAAAAACAGTGCAGTACTCTCCACACTTGAACATAAGGAATCTCTTATAATTCTTAATACATTATCTCAGTTTAGTAAGATGATATAAATGTGGCTAAGTTTCGGAAGAGTATATGCTATCAATAACCTGCAGTGAAAAATAACTATCATTTTGTGTGAAATTTCTTTGAGGTAAGCAAATAACGTGACTTTAGGTCTAAATATATAAAATGTAGCATGACCAATCCATATATATATGGGATTCACATAAGAAACTCTGTATCTTGCTTCCATATAGTCTTCCACACATTCATTAAGAACTTCTGTTAAATATCTGCTTCACATAGACTGCATTTCTATTTCACTGTTCATCTGTGATTAAATGTTCTAATAAAATTAACTGGCTTTGCTACAAACAGAACATCTGGAGCAATGTTTAGTTTAATGTCAAACATATACAGGAAACACCTGTCTAGGTGAAGTAATTTTTTTCAAAAATGACATTAATCCATCTGTTGTGGAAATGCATGTCACAGTTGTCACATTAAAAAGCAATATCAACAAACACAGAAACCCTAAATTACTCTGGAGCCTAAGTCTTCTAAAATTAACAAAAAATTCATTAATCCAAATTTTACCATGTCAGTCTGATTTCATACTGAATAAGATCTCCCTCTTTTCTTCAGATTAAGAATGTCTTTCAATTATTACACTGTAAAACTTCCAGATGTGAAATTAAGCTACATAATTAGACGATGAAAAGTTCTGATGTTACTCTTCCTAAGCACCTGTACAAAATAATGCCATAAAAGCCTCTTAAGATAAGCGAAATGCATTGTACATAAAAAGGATAACATAGAAATAAAGCAAGATATACCTGGTAATTAGAAATAGGATCCTCACATACTAGAAACAATGAGTAAGATTGTATTACTTATTCCGAAGTATTAAAAAGTCTTATAATATATGAAAAAAACAACATACTTTATTGGCGTTTTCCAGTATTTATTTTCTCCTGGAAATTAGTGTAATGTGTATTATATATTTTTAAGTAGCTATTTGGAAGATAACAGCAAAAGAAACAAGAAATAACTCTAATACCTAAGCCAGATATATGGCCTTTATGACAAAGAGTTTTCCTGCCTAAAGTTTCTCCACTATGTGACCAACTTTCCACCAAAAAAAAAAGGCTCCAGTCAAGATGGCTTCTTCACTTAAGGCAAAAATTTTTAATACCAATAAGAAAAAATTAAGAAAGAAAGAAAAAGAGAGAGAGAGAAATTCCTAACTGAAGGAATATTTTGGTAGGTATTATAAAGAAATTTCATATAAGCAAAGTTGAATAGTTATACATCACAGAGAGTCTTGAAATTTCCTCTGCCTCATCTAGTACTTGTTCACTGTCAGAGACAAAATAGGTTACTAGCTAAAGTTTTATTTGACATCTTCAGCAGTTTGTATGCTCTTCTGCTTCTCATTTCATTCACTTTTTGTTCAGGGATAATATTAGGTGTTGGTGCATTGATTCATTTCTCCTGTATTCCTAAATAGAATATTTTGTATCTGATAAGTACAATCTCAATAATATAGTCATTTAATGTGATGGCTCTCTGAGATGGATTAAGAGGAAAATTCATCAGGAAAAAGTACATATAAAACCAAAGTGTGCATCCTGAAAGTATTCTGGGAGTAATGTTGGGACTGAAATTTCCTGATCTTCCTATATCATTACCTGACCAGCAATGTGAGGATGTGAAAATGGGGAACTGGGAGGGTCTACCTGGACAGCCAAAGCCATGTTGAGATCTACAAAGCCAAATGTAAGAATAAGAAGGCAAGTAACTATAGCAACCTACTTGCATGTCAAGGGGTCTCAAAAAAGACCATGGGGCTTATGCTTTACACGATCCTGTTTGCAGGCAGGTGAGAGAGCTCCTTAATCTTGCAAGGGACAAGCAGAAAAATTGAGCTGGAAGCATCAGAGGAGTCAGCAGTACCATATGTGCTGGACTTCCACAAGAGAGTAAGTGGGTTTATGGCCTTATCACACCACAATAACCTTGCTGAAACACAGCAAAAGCAGAAAATCTGGTATGATTGACAAGTTAAGGCTTAGACATATGAGGTGGGGCAAAAGGTCGTAGTTCTGATCCCAGCTTGGCAGGAAAACTGTAAACAGACTAGGAGGGACCATTTAACAGCATTAGACAGGTCAACAATATTATCTACATCATACAGCTTCCAGAGAGAAAGTGGAAGCACAGACTCTACACTTTTAAGGCTAGCAAGGACAAGAATTTTCTTCACTAGATGTAGGCACAACATGAGACACAGGCAAAATTCATAATGGATTAAACAAGGAAAGCAGAAAATAGCATGGTAAAGATTTCCCCATTGCAAGTTATATCTATGCAATGTGTTCAGAGGACAATGATGCCAAGTTCCATCATTGTTGTGCTCCAGACAAGACAGGGCAGAACTCAGCAATAAAGCCTTGGGTGAAGCTTGACTCTTCAGACGTACAATTATAGAGATGCAACAGTAATACGAAATGGAGGCACTGTTACTACGTTTTATAAGCTGGATCTAATATTACATAATGTTGTAACAATTTCTGACTTAAAGATATTTTCTGAAGTTATTTACAGGTATTTGCTGTTCTATAGCAAGGTTATCTGCAATAGGGACTCAGGACATTGAAACGTGCTTCTTATATTAATGTCAGAAACAGTGGTCCCGAAAATAATCCATCAAAGACAAAGATATTTATATGAAAGAAAATAACCTAACAGCTCTCTGGGACCTTCTGAATGTTGGATAACTGTTAAAAGATCCCTACTCAAAATCTCCCTAGGCATTTCTAATTATTATCATGGTGTTTCTAAGATCAAATATACAAAATTAAAATTAACAGCCCCACCACCTTAGAGCAAGCAAATTCTGCTTTTCTGTGTCAGATCATTCTTCTTGCCTTTCTTCAAAAGTACTAGGTAGCTTAAGAAGTCTGCAATTACCATATATGGCAAACTATGATGTGACATCAGATGGGATTAAGAGAGAGAGAGTGTAAGAAAAGTTTGAGGGGGTCACACTCTAAGTGTTTAATCTAAATGACTCACAAATAGAAAAGAAATCTAACTCTGAAGCTATAAGTAAATTAGCTGGAGCAGTATGGTTCAGAGGGTGGAATAAAGCATGCCCACGCTATGGGCCCTGGTCCATGGATCTACACTCCTTGCTTTACCATGTCTGTTCTCAGAATAGCCATGCTCAGACATCCTGCCGGTCCCTTGCTGCAGGTGACACTGTTTAGCAAACAGTCAGAGACTGGCTCTCTCCCATATGATGCTGTCACAGACCCTTCAGAGATAAAGGTGGCAGGATAGTCCAGCCTTGTACCTGATCAAAGGGCAAGTCCTCAGGAACAGGGCAAAGCTTCTTGCTGTCTTTCAGATTTGCCAAAGCCCATGCTCAAGTGCAAACTTACAGTGTCCAGTGAGTTTGTATGCCAAGACTCAAGGGCAGGCTTGAACTTTTGTGTATGTATTTATATATATTTATGCATAGAAGTTTATGCACAGCCTCAAAAAGCTGAAACTTAGTATTAGAAAGAGGTCTTTGGAATAGGATCAAAACTTTAAAGAAAAAACACCAAGCAGTGCAATGAAATTTTCAGTTTCATATACTCAATACGCTGTTGCAGGTGGATCACCAGAAATTTCATGTCTCCTTGTCTGACCAAGATCAGGCAGTTTAGTTTTCAGGTGATAAAGGAGGTATGGATCAGTGTGACCAGCTGCACTTCCGAGTAGAAAGTATCTTTTTTCTTGAAAGTAAAAGTAGGAAAAGGGATTTACCCTTGCTACTTGTGTATGTATATACATATATATACATATACTTGTGTATATATATACACATATACTGCTTCTTATATATATATATATTTGAAGCAGAGACATTCAGTCTTTTGTAACTTGCTTGTGTCTGTCCTCTAGACTGAACTGGTGATATCAGCATTCCTTTTGTGAATTTTAGCTGTTTCATCTTTTTTCCCATAAACTCTATGCTGAAAAAAAAATAGACATCCTTAATGGATTATGAATTAAGAAATAATTGCTTAAAAGATAATTGTTTAAGTTTCTTAAATAAAAAAAGAGACCTCATGACTTGTGTCATAGCATCATTTTCAAAACTAAAGGAGGAGAGACCTTTTCTGATAACAAAGCACTCTCTGGCATGCAGAACAGGTTCCATATTTGTGATTCCTGTCTCTAATTCAGCTTTAACCTTAAATATCTTTTTGAACTCTCGGGCTTATGCAAGCAGTTCAAAGTATTGTCTGAAATGGGCTTTAATGAGACTGAAAATAATGAGTATTTCCTTGAAAAAATACATACTTCATTAACTACACACACTTTTCTACCTTTCTCTTGAATAGGAGCGCTGAATGATGACAGAGCTACAGTCTTTGGCCTACGCAGTGTTCCAAAGCGTTTACTGTGATTATAAAGACCTTTCATTCTTTCCGAGACTTTTTTATTTGCAGAGTCCATAACTTCTTGCATAATACTGTGATTTCAATCAATTCAGGTCTCCTATGTCTACCTCCTCCAAACACAATGTTGCAAAAGGCATAATGCTTTTATTTCTCTTCTCATAGTGTAGTTTTCTTCACAACAGATGAATACATGAGAATAATTTTTATTCATTCCTTAATTCTGTAAGAAATCTATAACAAATATTCCTTCAGGAGATGTTCTGTTCTCATTTTACTGTCATATGAATAAATTAAATAAAGCTATATTTATCTGGTAACTCTAGTCCCTCTTTTTCTCGTTGTCATTAATAGTGCTAGGAGGTATGCAAAAATAATTTTAATCTGATGAGTACAATCTTTTCAACAGCAACAAACAGCTTCATATATGAAGATAGAATTGAATGTTTGCAAAGGTTTTTCCGGTTCTGCCTCAGCAGCAGTCCAACCAATCATGCTGCTAACGATGATGGTTTTGATGACCCCATCTGTTTCTTTCTACACGTGAATCTTTAAATTGCTGACTTTTTAACCCAGCAGGGTTATAGACAGCTAGTCACTAATGTCAAGTTAAGGCAAACAACAGGATGGAAGTTTGTAACATGGATTAAGAATACATCCGGAGAAGATAGCACTCAAACATCAACATATATGAATCGTCTTTCTCCATTGCTAGATCACCAGTCCAGCTGAGACAGCCACTAGTCACGTCAATGTAACACTAATCCTGCAACTGCAAGATACTTTTCCCTAGAAGAATTAGTAAGGAATTGTCTTTGCGTAGCAAGTTGCTGGCACTGGTTCTGAGCCAGTTCTCTATCTTGATCAGGTGTCCTTGTTACCCTAGCTAATATAGAGAAGAATATATGGAGAATCTGTTTGCAGTTCTTAGTGTGGGGGAGGAGAATAAAGAAGTAAAAGGGTTGAGGACAACAGCACTGAAATGTTAATGATGAATAAGAAGTCAAAAGCATATGCAAGAAACATTCTACAGGTTGGACTTTATTCATAGTTTTATTCACATTACCATTCTCATTCTTCACAGACTCTTAGTGTAATGACATGGCATTCTGGTTTCCCATACTATGCTTGCAACCTATGCAAGGAATTCAAGTAAAAAAATGTATCTGTGCAGTGACTCATTTTGGTTCTCCATTCTGTCAGACCCCATGGCTAGGACTGATGACTTAATTCTAAATATTCTTCATAGGTGCTGCACAAATGAACAGCCCACCGTGGTAAGGTTTGTGCTCTTTCTTTCTCAGTGGTTTGGTCTTATAATGATTTCTGCCAGGTTATGGAAGAGCTCAGCTGGGACTAGAAAAAACGGTCAGAGCACTTGCTCACTTAAGGGCTGTGGATAATGACCTCATGATAATTGGGAAGAGGTTATCATGGTTATCATGGAAAGGGGAGGACGGCTCCCAGTGGGAGAGGGCCTTAACATCTCCAGACCTCCAGGTAACCTTGCAAGCTCTCCACTTCCCCAAACTGGGGAGGCTAGTTAGGCATCTGCAAGCGTGCTGATGGGTCAAGAGCAGACCTTACAACATTCATGGGCGTACTGTCCTGAGACAATTGACTCAGCAGGAGTAGATTTGGGAGAGAGACAGTTAAAGACCAACCAAGTGTGAGGAAGTACAGAAAGGTATAAAAAGGTGAGAGGATTCTAGGACTAGGACTTTTCCTTTTATTTTTTCTTTTGCTCTTTTTGTTTCACTATTTGTAAGGCAGGATGTCTCCTCTCTATCCCTTTTTCACAATTACCTTTATTCACCAGACAAGTACATTCTTATGCTACTTTTTCTACATAATCTGCCCAGGCTGTATCTTGAAAAAGACCACTATGTGCATTTGATTTGAGTATGTTTTGAAGCATTCCAAATGGCTCCAATAAGATGGACTGGTACTTTACAGCTCTGGTCTCTTCATACAGTGTGCTGGACTAGCCTTTCTCATATTTTCTGACTGTACTTTTACAAATGTGTCGTGGCCTCAGAAGAACGAATGGATTTCGTATAAATGCTGTCCTTTGTTTTTCAGTTTTCCAATGGAGCAGAGAACCTTGGCGTGTTATCTCTTTTTCATACTTACCTCTTGTCCATGTGAGAGACCAAAGCACTTTATTTAAGCTTCACAATAAGGTTTTTACACTTGAAAGCAATGAAAGACATTGTTCTTTGGGAAGGCCCTTAATACTTTTGATCTCTTAAAATAGGAGACTGGGACTCGGTCACAAATTGTCATATTCCTTTTCTGAGTTTGGTTTAATAGTTTAGTTTAATCAACAGATCCCTTGAAAGGCTGTTAGATATTTTATACTCCGTTCAGCTCAAAGTCAGTTTTGTTGTTTATATCCAGGTTAAAAAAAAAACACCTTACAGAGTCTTACTTAGAGCTGTGAGATGTGATGAGGATCAGAAATCCTTCTACAAGTCCCATCTGTATTTCACTTTCTGGTCACTTATTTTAAGAAATTAATTTTCATTCTTATATAAATACAGTTCATATATCCCTCGGTATTCTACTTTTCCCAAGTTCTTTTTTTAAGGCAGATCTCACCTGGGTTTTTAAATGCAGAGAAAGAAGTATTTTACCTTGATGATACTTTCTTTAAAATATGGATGATACGATTACAATCCTGTGAACCTGTAGAGCTTTATTTTAAATTGTTACATGTAAATTAATTTTGGTTTGTAAGTTCCTTAGGGCTGACAATTTTAAGTCTATATGCCTGCATACCCTCTTATGGTATATATAAATGATAACAGTTGTCATTTTTATTTATAATAAGACTTTCAGCCTGCCCTTTCTGTTGAGTTAGTGGAATTTTCAATTATGCATAATGTATTTACTATATTTCACAAAGACTTTTCTCATGACTGCAAGCATGTGTCTTGGTTCAGAATCATTCGGTACCAGAAAGTAAGCTGTGATACAGGCAAGGCTGACTGAACTTAAAGCCTGAGATGTATTCAGGAATCTTTTGCTTATTGAAAGACAGAACTCTGAGAATAAAATAATGGGAGAGATCCCATCTCTACAGAAGTTATTGTTAGTTATTTCAGTGAATTCAGGATTTCACATCATGTCTTATTCTTCCCTGAGGATAAACAGACTCACCTGGCCTTAACAATCGAAGAATCTATTCTTATTATGCAAATTATTAGGAATGGGAGAGCACATATTCTCACTGTCTGCAGGCAGAAAAAAGTAGAAAGAGTATGAATTGTAGCTGTGTTGCTTTTAAAAATTTATAAAAATCTGAAATATAAATAACAGCTAACATAACTTCTCATGCTCTTCAATGAACTAGAAAAAAGGCACAGAAATTTGATATTTGAAAAAGTTATTTAAAATACAAAGAACAGTTTATATATTCTGTTCATGGAAATAATCTGCTAGAACTCATACCAGATTAAGGGTACCACAGGCCAAAACAAATGAGAGAGAAACTATTTTCAGTATGTTAATGTGAATAAATATAAAGGATTCCTGTGCAGGAGCTATCTGTTTGTGATTTTGTCATAGACCACAGCCTCATTTTAGTTCAGAAAGCCACATTATGATATAGAAGCTGCTTTCCAATCTAAAAATAATATATTTTCAGCTAAGAATCTGCATTTCATATTTAGGCACAATACACTGTCACACTGTGTGATGTTGCTAATGATGTGCTATGCAAAACTGATGAGATACTGGCTACTTGCTAAAATGTAAAGTGACATTCTATACACCTACCTTCAGCAGGAACAGTCCTTGTAACATATGTCATGTAGTAACAATGATACAGCCAACTGACACCAATTAAAAAGTCACAAATGGTTGCTTTTCTCTAACGTTCAAAGAGCTCAGAGAATTTAGATGTGTACATTAAGGATCAGATACTCAGTTGCATATTCTACAAACCATGTTTGAAAAAAACCAGCATACAGATGGCTGTGACAATAACTACCGGGAAAAGTGAAGGGTGAACTGTTGCAAAGTTTGACAGGTCGTTGCATATCGAGGATCTTCTCTTGCCATTGTGATTTGAACAGTCCCACAGTATTTTTATACTGTTTTGAAGACAGATCGATGTTCTGATTAAGGTGTGGGACTGGAGATACAAGAAATTTGGGTTAATACTTCCGCACAAACTTCCATGATGACCTTGGAAAAGCATTTATTTCTCGTTCTGAAAATTACAGATACTGCTAGCTTCTGATCTCAAAAATGTTAGTGAGACACTGAGATACTATGGCATTTGACTTACTACAAACATCCCGTTTAAAAACAGTAGCTCATTTTATGAAATTTTTTATGGCTTTTAGAATGGTCTTAAATGGCAGGAACATGGTCAAACAAAATAGACAGTCCTGAACTAGTGATTCAGATATTTGGGAACAAAAATAATTCCTTGATTAATTCTCAGGAGCAGAAAACAGGTCTGGACTGATCCATAAATACAAGAATGAAGGAAAAAAGCCAGGAAAATACTACATATGATAAAATGAAAACAAAAAAAAAGAAGGAATAAGCATGTATTAGAAATCTTCTGGGGCCAAAGTCACTTTATGGAAGGCTAATGAAATTCCATGGGGTTAGTTAGTGTTAGAAGTCAGCTCTATACCCTGGGAATCAAAAATGGATGTAGGTATGGATAGAGCTATCTGTAAAATTAACAGAGTAAAACACTATTCTCAACAATTATGACATAGTGAGAGATTTTAATTCTCAAGGTATACATTGGAGAACAAATGCAACTAAAAGCCAAAGGAACTCTATTCCTAGATGTGTTTCGCTGACATATTTCTTAATCAAATATACCCCAGAAGTACTTTTTTTGAGAAAATAATTTTAAGTAATTAATTAACATTGAGGTAATTAAAAAGTTGATTCAATTGAAATTAAAGGGAAAAATATAGAAGTAGGGCATGAGGTAAGGTTTGGGATTTCAGAAGGTTCTATATTGATATGGGAATTGGATAGTAAAGTCAGCTGGGCTGAAGAGTTTGAATATGGTTAACTTGTCCTCAAAAACTTGAGTCCTAAAGCTTTTTCAAGTCAAAAATATTAAAACTAACAACAATCTGTGTGTCAGATAAAGAGAAGACACCTTGCGAGAAGGAGTGAAATAGATATACAAACTGACTCAAAACTCTATTAATAATTTTCAGAGATCATACAAATAATGGAAAAAAAGTATAATCAATAAAGAAGATAACGTATTAAAGTCAGGTTGGATAGAGTTTGCCAGAGACATGAAGTGCCCAAATTCAGTCTTAAAAGCAGCTCTATTTTTGCCCCATTATTCCAAGCAGAAGTTTGTTCAAGGGTCTCTGTGACTGATTACTTTGGAATTTTCTTTTTTTTTTTTTAACCTGACGTTTTACAGTACCAATTTATCACAACCTTTTCTTAGCTGGACCAACAGCTTTAACCAGTTTTAGCTTAACTAGCTCTTTCCCCTTGCTGATGTTTTCAGGAAAGGTAGATTGTCCTCACATATTTTCTCTACTTTTGTTTCCTTTTGTATACCTGCTCTAGTTTCATTCAGTCTATTAATGAGGGTAACCAAAACTGTAGCCATTACAAAGCCAAACTGTTATGAATAGTTCCCTACTCCTGAGGCAGATCCCTCTCTTCATAAATGTGCTTTTTCATGGCACCATCACAGTGGTGGCTAGATCACTGGCATCCCATCATCGACTAATACTCCTCCTAGCAACTCTTCCTCAGCTATTTCCTCACATGATTTCCTAGAATAGATTTGTCTAACAATAAATCATTGTTAATACTAGGATGAGAAAAGAGGTAGTTCAGATGAAAGATTATATTGATTATTTCCAGTTGAGAAACTGGAAATAAATTGTCAGTTATCACATTTTTTCTGGAAACTGGGAGAGTTTGGTAGATCACCAAGGTCATCTACTCCTAAGTAGAGTACCAGGAACAAATACCTTAGATGATTTTCAGACAGAGTACAATAACGCTGTAAAAGGTGATGTGCTGTCTATGGCAGGGATCTTGAACAGAAGACATAGAATGTCTTCTCCCATGCTCTGTTTCTAGATGATCCCATCTTAGCTTTCTTTCCGTAATTAGATTTCTCTCCTTATGCCTTTAAGAAAATCAGTTTTCATCTTTCAGCTTCTTTCCTTTTAGTCTACTTTACTCTATAAAATAGAGAAAAGTCGTCTTTCCATCTTTCTCCTATTTTCGGTTTTTTAACAGGAAAAGACCAACCCTACCATTGATGCATTGTTTCTATTCATCTCCTTGACTGCATGGTTCAGTTTTAACCTGCAATTTTGAAAAGACAATGTGACTTTCAGGTTTGAACCCTGATAAAAAGCATGAGACAAGGGGAGAAGGAGTAAAATGCCTAGAAAATTAAGACTTATGGCAATGTAATGACCCAAGAAGAAAGCACTTCCACTGTAGAGAATTCCCAACAGTAATTTCAGAAATCTCATTACAGACAGATCTTCTGTTACTTCAAGGATGGTCTCAAATACAATTCTCCTGCATTTCCGTGTAATAATAAGAAGCTCTATCTGTCTATTAAGCCCTAACTCTTGAATGTCTATAATTCAGGATATTTTGTAGAAAAAAATCAAGAGTGCTGGATGCCAATTAAATCTCCTAGAAGACTGTATTACCACAGTTTTGTTTGATCATAGCCTTGTTTAGTATTTGTCAGGGTAATAAATAGCAGAAAGAGACATATTATTCCTTTTTGTTCAAGTTCAAGTGTTACTGTTTCACTTGGAAAGCCAATATTGGCTATTTTGTGTACTTAGAGACGAAGGGAATGAGAGAAAGAGGCTTGTTCAAAATGGCTCAACAGCCGCCTTCCCTTTCCTTTCTAATGAAAATGAAGGGGGAAAAAAAACCCAGGAATTGAAACAAGACATTATAATCATACTCCCAGCTATACGATCCTTTCCTCAAATCTTACCTCTTCTAGTAGCTGAAACCAGATACCATGCTTGTTTTTATGTCTAGAACCTCCTGGACTTACTACTTCGCTGACAGAAAATCAGATGACAAAGATCCTGCTTGATACAAAATATTTAAGGGAAAAAATGGATGGTGATTGAATGGTTTGAGCAATTCAAAATTGTTCTCACAGATGTTAAAAAAAAAATTATAGAGTAATTTTTCTGAAGCTGTTGCTGTGCATGCACTGCATTAGTAATTAAAAAAACCCACTATACCCTACATAAATGTTACTGATAAGTATTTAATAGCATCTTTATTATTTTCCCACACATCTTTTTTCTCCTAAAGTGTATCTTAATACATCTATAAAAATGTTATTGCTCTTTCTAAAAGATTTCTGCTGACCAGTCTGTTATTTCACAGGATTAATTTTGGATAAAGGAAAAGCTACCACTCTCTTATTGTTTCTCTTGGGTGCAGATGTCACCCTTCCTTTAAGTTAATAATTTCATAACGGGTGATATGGCTGATTTACTCATAAAAATAAAGACACTCTGGTCCTGTATGTTATTTATCATTTGGTTTCACAAAGAGAGCACATTTTGATGTACAAATCCATCCTCAAACAAATCTGATTCCTTGCTAATCCATAGCATATTTTGATCTTTACTGGGTAATGAAGTCTTCATTTTTATGTGTAAAAAAATCTCATGTATAATACAAACAACATTATCTCTAAAACTGTGATACATCATCATACATGCAAAACCAAAGCCTTGGGTAAGACAGCCTGGCAAGTTAGATGAACCACTTCAATTTTCCATCAATCAAATTATAGTTTATTGTTCAGCTGAACTACCTCAGGCAACACAAATCTAAAAACTGTCATTTTGGAAACATTACATTTTTTTTCTGTCACATTATAACCCAAGCCATGGCCATAAAAAAAAATGTCATACCATTACTGACTGTAATACTCCTTAATTTAAGAACAGCTAATTCATCTGTAGTTTATGCAGTGTTCCAAGTATTATAGCAGTGTTCAGTTATAGTAATCTTATCAAACCTTATTAGTACATTTATTATTTTTTTAAATAATGGATTTTTTAGAAAATTCAATTAAGAACAGAATGGTTGTTTATAACAGCATTTTAATGCCTACATTAGAAATAAGATTTACATTTCAGAATCATTGAATATTTCAATTATTTGGTTTCTATGAGCACTAAACTGTAGGGAATTTAATTAAAAATTAGGCTTCTATGGCATACATTTGATAAAAGTGATCAGCTGTCCTTTTTCTATTTCTTCTCAACAAGGACAGCCGTCACTGTAAGGCTCAAAAAGATAAAAATTAGTCTAGGAAACATTACAAGTCTGTTTGTATTCTGTAACCCCAAGTGCACCTATATCCTTTATGAAGTTTAGGCTATGAAATTCCTCTAACATTGAAGACCAACAACGTAATGCTAGTACACACATTTTAAATGTTCTATTTACCTCTTATCCTAAATTTCTAAATAATAACTTTAGGCTGTTTCTTTGTCTACTAACATTAAGCTGAAATGCATATGCCACTTAAGGAAGAGCAGAGGGTGAGAATCACAAATAGGTGAGTGTATATTTATTCTCTAGTTAAAAAATATAGACCAGAGAGTGTGAACAGAAAGAGTCTTATTAATACAGGTACGCTCCCCTCACCAACTATACGCTTGAAAACATAATCATGCTACCTGAAGAACATATAAACCTACTTAAGACATATATGATGAAATTTAAAGATAACTGAAGTGTTGTAGGAACATACATTTCACTACGAAGATTTATCATGAAGACACCCATGCACCCTTAATTGACTACCTGACAAAAGAAAAACCTGCTAAAGGAATAGATTTACTGTGCAGTGAGGCAATGAATTTAAGAGGTCTCTACTGAATAAAAAAATGGTTCCATTGGTTGAGCTGGGCCACGTTCTTGAACAAGTTCAAACTTATTAACTGAGCTTTTATGTGCCTTTATGCACCATTTATTTTTGAAAAAATCAGGAATTTCCACTGCAACAATTACTTATGCACTGAAGTCATACAAAATTTCTGTTGTTGGTATTTACCAAATCCATTCTAAGCAAGGATTATTATAGCGCACATCTTGTGTACCTGAAAAAATGTGAGATCCAAAAGACTAGTAAGTGCAATTTAATCATGATATTTCTATTTCTTTTTTTTTTTCGTTAATTGAATCTAGTTATTTTATGGAAGATGCAAATCTGCATGAGGAATAAATTTCTTCTCTTGTGGTATTCAAAAATGCTATTTTTCTCTCTGGATCCAGTGACTTTTCTATCAAGTCAGTACAGTGCAAAAGGTATGACTGAAAGTACATAAAGTAAGAGAAGAGTGAGATCATTTGAGTGTTTGTCCTGCTGAAAAGGTCAAAATAAAGCTCAGAAGTGTCCCAGAGTTTTCATGGACAGAAAAATACCAGTTCTAATTTTTCAGAGCATATTAGATTTTTAGCTACCTTATTCTCTATTTCTCTAAGTGTTACATAGCTGAATATCTTAAGCAGCAATTAGAAAAAGTAGGCATCAAACATCCATTTTCTAAGTAACAAACCTTTTCCTTCCAATGTTATGCTTGTTTTCTAACAGTTCCTTTTCCGATTTATACTATTTTGTTTTTCATCCTGAAGGAAATTATTATTTTTTGAGCTGAAAGTGGTCCCCTAAGCACTTTGCTGTCTCAGACTGTTCTTAGATCAAAAGGAACCCTGAGAATGCAGTGATCTTCATTCACAGGGCAGGTAAGAGGAAGAGGGTTTCATAAAACCAGTTACAATAAAAAGAAATGACTGACCCATCTAAGACTCAATAATTTGGGTTAAAGTTGTTTCCTCTCAAGGGAAAACACAGCTTTTGTGACTCACCCAAGTGACTCACGATTATACGCATATTTTCACTTTGCCTATAAAAATTCTTGTTTTATCCTGTTTTGCCAGAAGTTGGACTTTCCTGCTGTGATACCAACTGCTGGCGGTGGAAGCATCCAAACCATTGGCATATTCAGCCTTGCAATAAAATCCAGGGTGTTCCCTAGATATGGTATAATTAACTTCAAATGCTATGTTACAATTATGCTCAGGGTGTGGCTTAGGCAAAATAAAGTACTTCTGAGTGAAGACTGATGTGCTACTCCAAATGCAACTTTTTTTGTGCCTAGGTATTATAAATATTTCAGAATACTATAGAAAGCCCGAAACCACATTGGTGTCCCTTCAAATTCTGGATCTTAGTCTTGTAGCATGAGCTGGATTAGTCCCCAAATTATTGCTCTTTTGACCTCATTTAAACTCTTGCTATTTAAAATATGAATAGAACCCAGTGAGTCATAGCCACGTTTTGTCTAGTTGTATTTAGGATTATGTATGAGGACTTGCTCAGTCCCAGGAATCAGGTGCAAAGCTTAGAGAAACTGAGAATGGAAGCTCCCTGCTAGTCATAAATTATAGGTTTATAGACCTACCTGCTTCAGCTGCTTTAAAGAGTGGCTTCCAGGCAGTATACTAAAACGAACATGCTCCCTTCTCGTTCATATCAAGTACAGCTTCCAAACTACTTTTTCTCTTCATTCAGTCATGCTAATCAGCTAACTCCTACAATGTTGCCACCAGCTTTAAACTTCTTTTCTTTGGGAAACATATTCAGTCATCTTAAACTTGATTTTTTCTCTTCCCTGAAAATCACCTTCTACTTGTCTGTAGCCAAGCTTCTTCCAGGTAAGCCTATCTTTGCCCATCAATTCCTATGACAGACTCTTAGAATGTGATCCAAACTGTGTATGTTTAAGTTCCACCTTAGCTCTGAGGCCTCCACTGTCAGCCTCACATCAGAGCTCTCGCTTCCCTCCATGCTGAAGCACAGTCTGCCCATGCTCAGAAGAAGATCAGGGCACTTGTCTCCTGCCTAAAGTGTAGTCAGGTTTTGAAATGGGCAGCCAGGGAACTTAAACTACATCCCTGTGCCCGGTCATGGACTGTGATTCACTCATTCAGATCAACACAAAGCTCACTTGTTAGGGACCTGTCCCTCCCTTAATATTGGACATCCGCCTGTGATCAAATAGCTGTGAATTCAAAGATGCTGTTTTGCAGAAAGTGTGCCCATGGCCAGGTCAGAGGGAAGCTTCTTCATGCTGCCACAGACACCAAGCCATGGGGTAGGCGAGAAGGCAAGAGCTGAGGGAGCGGATAACAAACACAGGGACGACTACGGAGCATTTACTCCCCTGAGAGAGGGGGAGTTACGGGGTCTGCTTTCTATTGACAAGGAGCAATATGCATTCTCCGTAAGCTAAGAGTCAATGGATAAAATGTATAAGTAAAATTGGAGGCAAAAAACGGAATGAGAGGCTCTTCGTGAACCAAGTAAATCCTTTTCCCACCAGCCCGAAGTTTAACTCTCTCATGTTAACTCTGTTTCTACAGTTCTTGGCAATATACTACATAGTCAAAGTTGAAAGTATGCTTCATTGCTCTGCATTGCTCTTTATCGACTGGCACAGATAGAGTCGTTTTGTTAACTCTAAAGGGAACTGAATCACCCTTTTAGGGAGATTCTAAAGAAGGATGCTCAAATACGGTCCTTTGTCTTCACTGTCCAACACAATACACTTAAGCCTTCATCTCAGCTACTGTCCCTGGTTATGAGTTTTCTAGAACACAGTAAATTTCTACCTTCTTAACTCATATTACTCCTTTATTAACAACCTCACCCTAAAGAAAGTATAGACAGTAGGAAATATTGATACACATACCCACAGGAGGACAGAATGCGGCTCAGATATTTTCACAGTTAGGAGATTTTAGTAGTTACACATTCTGGGAAAAGTGAACTAAAGTGAAAATATGGATGGGTCCTTAATGACAGCTCATGGACAGGTTTCATTTATGATGCTATTACAATTGCATGATCTCATATACAGACTTTCCCATCAATTTATAAATAGAGAAAAAAATCAATAAATAGTAATTTATTCAATTTTTCATTAAGCCTATGTGTTGGTATAGCAATATGGCAGATCCCCAAGCATCCAGTGTTGCCTTTGGCTTGCCCTCCTCTGACATCCTTTTTTGATTTTGTCACATTTTTAGAATGGTTTCAAAGGAGAGGATCAAATGAGGAGTAAGTACGATTTTTAACAAGGAAATCACTTTAAACTAGCAAAATCCTTTTCTTTCTATATAGACACCTATCCAATTAGTACTACATTTGCAAATTCAGTCCATAGTATTAAGAGCAAATGAGAAAATAAAGAATTACTTGTGATAATATTATTATATTATATTGATTGTAACGTTAGAGAGTGCTCTATGAAATTTTTCTGAATCTGAGTCTGAACGTATCTTCTACAGAATAAAAGTCTTACAACATTAGAGACAAAAGCTAATCAAAGTAATGCTTTCTTTTAGGAATATAGGGAAAAGAAAAGAGAAAAAAAATGTCTTTAAAAAAGTGCATGCAAAGAACTAAAAAGTACTTTGATACTGTTTCATTTGAGAACAAAAATGTGCCCTCCATTATGAGGGAAGAATCTACAGCTCAGTATCTCTGTGCGACTGAGAGTGTTAATCCTGTACAAATGATGAGTATGGAGTGGGCTGTACCAAGGATGAAATCTTATACTTTTTCATTTGTTAAGACATGGAATCCTATTTTTAACATGTGACATGAAAGATAAATTGCCATGAAATAGCAAAGAACATAAAAACTAGAAGCCAGAAAATGAGTAGTAGACTTTGAAAATATATCATATTGTGGGAAAATGACCTAAATGTTCCAGTTTTTATGAGGGTGCTTGCTCCCCTTCTGACCTCTTTTCCAGATTTGTATTTGGAACTAGAAGGATATATTTCCCCTTTTGGAAATCTCTTTAAGAAGGCCTGTGGAAAACATGTGTTGGATCAAAAGTTTCAGAACTTAAGGTCTTTCAAACCTTTTTTTTTTTTTTTTTGATATTGCAGTTCTTTTCATTACAACTCATTTTGATGATGGTTGGGTGAACTGCTCATATATATAAAAAAAGTGAACCTACCCAAAGTTCATTGGTTAAAAAATTGGAAGTAAACTGAAGCACATATTTTTAATGGTATTTCTGTGTTTCTGTTTCAGAAGCTCAGAAACACCAGTGGCTTATGACTTTTTTTTATAACTTTGTACACTTTTGTCTTGGACATGAAGACAATTTTTCACTATGAAATAATTAGCCTGAAGCTGACACATGATTTTATATTACGCTTAACAGATAAAACATGAATATACCAAAGCCACCATAGCTAATTGTGTGGGGTGCAGCTCAGTTTACTCATTAGAATTTTGTATCATTTTTTGCGTGGACTGCAATATCACCTGTATATAGCTAATGAAGAGTCGAGGACATAAACTGTATAAGTATATATTATTAGCTCTATGCTTCATAATTTCTGATATTGTGAAATACATTACGCTTATTAAGATTGCTTACTTAGAAACTTTAATCTGTGTTTGCCTCCACACACACAGACGCACACTGACACACACAGACACAAATAAATAAATAAGTAAATATTTATATATGTATGTAATGTAATATCAGATATACTGGAGCAGAACCATCCTTATTAAAGATGACTGAGTCAAGGTCTACACCAGTAAAGCCAATGATATATAGCCACTGATGTAATCAACAGAATCAAACAGTTGAGGTAGAATGGTTATGATAAAAGTCTTCAAATCCTTAAAAGGTTGTTATAAAGAACGATCAATTCTTCTTCAACAATTACTTTTTACCCTGGTGGTAAGACAAGAAGTAATCAATGTATTTGCAACAGAAAAAAGATTTAAGTCCAGTATGGAAAATTTTATGACTAGAAGATTAGTACTGGAACAGGTTGCTCAGTGAAATTAAGGAAGGCCCTGCAACGGCTGTTTTTTAAGAACATGTTAGACAAGCGTCTGTCAGTAACACTCTGTGCATAATTGATCCCTTACAGAGCAGCGAGATAGATTAGGTAACCTCTTAAGGTCCCTTCCAACACAACATTTCTGTGAAGTTCTGATTGAAAGGAGTCCAATACAAATATTTCTCGGACTTTTTTTCTTGTTCGCATAGTCGGTTACTTTATGCTTCTGTGAAAGAGCGGTGAACTGGAAGGAACTGACAGCAAATGTTTTAATTTAGCAGTTTGGGGGAAAAAAATATTTGTGCTTATTTTGATGTCCGTTGCTGGCAGAAAGTATAAATGAAAAGCTGCCAAAATCTCTTTGAGACAACTTTAGCCAAGTAATTCTCAGCGCTTTCAGTATGAGACATAGGACTGTGTCTACAGCCAATTTCTGAGCTCTTTATGGGTATATTTTGTATTAGCCACCTAGAAAAATCTATTTTGATATTTGCATATACAGTTTGCAATTCTGATTGCATTGACTTTAAGGAGTCAAATTGAAATAGGATTTGGCTTTAATTTTATTATATCAGGCCATATAAATTGCAAAGATTTTTAGTTAGCATCAGTTGCAAAAAGCCAGGATTACGACAATGGTCATATCTTTTCATTACGTTTTTTAAACAGTTTTATTAAAGACTATGTTATTTGCATACATAATTTCAGATTATAGTTAAGCTGCATTCTTACTTGCGTAATTATATGATAGCCATTATTTTAAGATGGCATGATGCCTCTTAAGTAAAGCATTACAAGCCAAGGTGCTGCAGAAAAGTTGAAAATTACTTTTCTTCATTTTGTTTTTTTTTTTAGCATAAACTCTGCCAGCGGACTAAAGATTTGGCAGAGCTGATTCTAGAATACAGGATGACTTCAAGCATATTATTTCCAGCTCTTCAGTTGGTGATAATGGTGAGAACAACCAGATTGGTAGGGGACCTGCACTCTCCAAAATAAAGAGTCTAGGATTCCAAATCACCTTACATTCACCAAGCAGAAGAAAAGTTTTTATCCATTGCACATACACAGTAGTCATGAAGAATATAGCCATGGTTGCTTGTCTGCATCTCTCTGCAACAGTCAGATCAATGTACTTCCCCAGCTCCTGCACAAGATCGAGTACGTTCAAACTCCAGGTCAGATAAGACTTGAAGGTAGAAATTGTGACATATTTGGGGAAGCCCAGGGTTGTTATAATCCTATACAGAAAACTAATGCAAGGATCAGAAGAAATCTGAAGCACAGGCTCTTTTACTTCTGTCTTCCAGTGAATAAGACCAACATTGCCTAAGCAGAGAAGAGGTTTTGAAAATGATAATTATTTTGAGCTTCTATTATTAAGAACTATGATATCACTGACTTTGGCAGGGAAACAGGCATTTACAGCTCCTTTCTCCTCCCTCCTTCCCCTTCCCCCCCCGCCCCACCCCCAGGGCCTTAAAATGCCAAGAATTGATTCAAGTTACTTACAGTGCCACAATAATGCCTTGATCAGTTACTCTCTTTCTCTTTTCCTACCATCATCACCACCAAAAGCAAAAGTAGTCATAACGTAATTTTCTGCTGAGAATCTCACAAAATTGTTTTAAGGATATTTTCACATACCTATTTGCTCTATATATTTTGTTGTTTGATCGCTCACTTTGCTTCTGCTTTTAAACGGGATATTTCCTTCTGCCTAACACTTTTGCAAAATTATAACTTCATGAACATGCATTTAACCTGTCTTTGTATATCTGCCGGTTTTGATTAGTACTTCCCATTTCAAATGTCTGTTTACAATCAGTTATGCCAACAGTTGCATTACACTTTGGAAACTGACCCTTCCAAGTTCCAAGTATAAAACTAGTTGGTGCCATAATGTATTTGCACTTAAAAATGGAACTAAATAAGAAGTAGCCTTATTATTTGGGGTGCTACTAACTTCTAGGTCATCTGTTAATCTTTCTTCATTCCATAAAAAAGAGCACAACTATATTTAAAGTACTGCGGTATCAAGTATATCAAGTACTGGATACTAACTGAAACTAGTTCAGTTAGTCTTTAGACAGTGATTATACTGCACACAAGTAGTTCTGAAATCTCCTCAGAATCTTGTGCTTCTGCAAGTTGTGCCAGAAACAGTAAGAATTAAGTATGCTGAAACTGGAATATTTTGGAACAGCAGTGGTGTGGGCGTACGACAAAAACAAGAGGTTTTCAACAAATTCAGCGGGAGTAGTTTGCATATGAATGAACAATTTGTTCTTGAAAATGTTGCTTTCAGGGACAACTGTTAGTATAAATTTTTCTAATGATCATGAAAACTTTGGCAGAGAAACCTGTTCCATCAGTGAGAACATACTGTAGGAGAATGTCACCCTTTCCAAATTTCTGGTCAGTAGTAACTGAAGTTTAGGAGAAACTAAAAAAAAAATCTGCAAAATTAATGCCTACGCATTTCTACACGATATAGAACGGGTCAACAGGATTTAGGATCTCACACTGCATACTTCTACTCACACTACTAGTACCGATTTTTATGTGATAGAGTTAGAAGACTCAAATTTTTACTAAACTACACTAGGTGCCTATATATATGTGTAGAACAATGTCTTTAATATTATGGTGAGTCTTCAGCATATGACTTCATGGTACTCTCAGCAATTTCAGATATTTTGGAAACCAGCAACGTCCTCACAGAGGAAATTATTTTTCCTGAGGTCTTAATTGCACCACCAGTTTACTAGATTTTTGCACTAATCAGGTACTAATTTGATTTTGCTCAAACATGGATATGCCATTGCATTACTGCTGAGTAGCCAGAACAAGTAACACAATGTTGATATCAACTTTATTCTCTTGTAGGGGCTTCACGCCAGCTGTAGGAGGAAAAATGACACCTGATCCAGCCAAAAATCAGTGGTAAAACATAGGAATGATCTTATATCAGACGAGCGCTTTGCATCACGTGGCTATGGCATTTCCAGTCCTATAGCATGAGCACTGAAGCAAGATTTACGGTATTGTCAAGCCATGGCCTGAGGGTTTTAAGCAGCCTGATTAGAAGATTCATACTGTCACATAATAGGATCTGTTGAATGTGATGAAAGGTTAGTATTTCACACAATGATTTGCAAACCTTCAGAATCTCATAGGTTTGGGTTTTCTTTTCTGTTTCTTTTTTTTTTCCTGGTGTGTGTGTGTTATTTCCCCCCAAAATTAGAAGGAGTCATTTGTGAACAGCGCCATGGCATCTTCTCTGCAACATGCAGTACATCCATTTCCAAGAAAGCAACAACACCGTAGTTCTCATACTAAACTTATCCCTAGTCCAGAATAAGAAAATGAAAAGCTTTGTTTTGAAAAGGTTCTCTTAGTGCAGTAAGAATTATAGATAAGGATAAATCTCAGAATGTTTCATAAAATGAAAACTGAATGTAGGAATTGTAGTCAGGTATTTTTGTCCCTTCATGAGTGACATATTTCTACCTCAACATAGAAGTGGGTCTCAGAAAAGGATATTCAAGCAGGGAAAATAGTCTGATGATTCAGTCAGGTCTAGACAAAAAGGAAGGTGCTTTTAATGCGAAAAGGCATGCCGTCTTTCAGGACCAACTCTTGTTTAACACTGAGCATTTCTCCAACCCAAGCTACTGTCATATACTACTAGACGCCTACAGAAGGAGCAGCCATAAAGCTGGTTGCTAACCTACTAAAATATACGAAAAGAATACCCGGTAGATCTTACCTCTATGGTGAGTAAATCTTACTTATTTTTTTTAATTTTCTCCATTTTTTTGGTAAGGCATTTTACAAAGGGATCAGGACTGCAATTCATTCTCACTAACCCCATTTTCTCCCCTCCCTGCTAAGTAATTTTTATGAATAAAGATCTATCACATTTGACAATAATGGGAAATGTGCCTGCTTTCATGTGGCAGAGTATCTCATCTTTTTTCCCCCTGCCTATACTTGATTTTTCTCTGCATTTGCTTTACTTATTATGTAAAATCCACTACATATTTTGGGAAGCAATTTTGACACATGCTATAAAAAGTAATACTGCTGCTCTTTGACTAAATGCATTCTTTAGAAAGATTTGTTCAACTTAGCATTTATAAATAGTTTTATAGGGTATATTATCAAGGTCATCTCACAGTATACGGTCGTACCTTCAAAGCAGATATCCACTCTAGGATATGACTGTGTATTTATTCCATAAGTTAATACCTTTGTGGAAAAAAAAAAAAGTTTTTAAATGGGTCTTACACCATGTTTTGAAGGTCTACAGAGTTAGGCTTGTTTGGAAGTTGTGAATTTTGGAGCTGACAGCTCATCAACAATATTGCTTCAGATGACAGTAGTAATGACAAGATTATACAGAGACATCACCATACACAAACCAAATACAGATTTATAGATCCTTATCAAGACTTAAACTGAACTGAGGTGCAAATAAGAAGGCACTACAGTCTTTAGAAAAGTCAAATGCAGCAGTTTAACTGTCTAATAAGCTGCCTGGCTGGCCAAGAATACCACAAAAAAAAAAAAATCACACTTCAAAGAATCAGGAGGGTGTCTTCAACAAGTCAGAAATTGGTTTTTGACCTTTCTGATTCATGTAAGCTTTCAGGATTCCCACCTGTGGTTTCTTTTCTAAATGATTTGATGATAAAAAGAGAATATTTTTTCTTCTTTTGAATGGAAGAAACTCCTCCCTTTTTTTATTGGCTATAACATTGCTCAAGCCAGCTCTGTCCAGTATTACCCTTTGGAGGCAGAAACAAGTACTCTTTTTACTAAGTTTCTGTGCATTGCATCTCCTATTACACTAACAACTTGGGTAAAATAATTCTTAATTGCACATGAATATGCATTTGTATAGATTGTAACATGAACGTTAAAAACAGAGGGTAGTAATTTCAGTGTGAATGATATTTCATTTTTAAAGAAATGAGTTATTCCATCTAAAATGGCCCAGTGACTTCAGTTAACATTTTCCAAAGGTGAGCTAAAGACTGGGGACATCATAGTTTTTCACAGCTTGGAAGAAGGCCTGATTAAAAAGTCATGTCACTCCAGTCCCTTTAAAATTGGCACTCCTAATTCTGAAAATCTCACATCTCTGGCGAGTCTCAAAATCTTGGACTTAGTTCACAAAACAAATTTATTTTTCTTTAAAAGGCCAATGAAAGCAAAAATTAAGAATCACAAGGCTTGTACCCTGTTTTTAAAGACATGGAACATGCAAACTGATTCTTCTAAAAATAACAAGGTATTTTGATCAAAACCCATGTGGTGCTGAAGTCAGAGGAACTCAACGTGTTTAAGATGCTCAACACTTCACAAGAATAAATATCTGGAAGTGTCCTGGTGCAGAATTAGCCTTAGCTTAAAGCATAAATTGGAAAGAAAATACAAATAATAAGGAATACCAGAACTTTCATTCATTCGGAAAAGGATGACTGAGTGGAAGACTGGATTCCCTGAGTGAGACAAAATAATTGGCTATCTTCTGCACAGGATGCTGGGAATCTTTTTTCCACAATCTTCCCTTTTTTTTTTTTTTTGAGAACTATATAACCTTTTCCCCCAACTCTTGATCTCACTGTAAATAGCCAAGAAGGTTACAATTTCTTCTTTTGTTTTTGACTTTGATCTTATTGAGAAACTCTGCAGTACTTTAAACAGGTCATCTAGATAGTAATAGTCATTATATATGAGAAACACTGTTGAAGTAGTGCATATAAGAAATGGAATGCAATTTGGATCATAGCAGCTTAGAGATCACGCATAATATTGCTGAAAGCGCAAAACAAAGTAGCTGCAAAATTTTTAAAAGCTATGTAGAGGGCAAAAAGTTCAAATGTTGATTCTAGAAAGTACTTAGTCTTTTTTTTTTTCTAAGATAACTCCACTACTATTTCCCTGTGCACTACATATTTTTGGACTTGCTAAAACATTGCTAGAACAGTGCTGTCCCCTTCTATCTAATATATCTAAGTGGACCTATGGAGGGAGTTCTTTTCTGCCAGTATTGTCTGGTACATCTCATATAATGCTACCACAGTTGCACAGGTCTTTGCATTCTCAAAAACTTTCATTTCCGGCCAACAGCTTCTCTATAACCTGCATTTCTAGTTTTTGGTACATTGGGCTTGCAAAGTGTCAAGTACACTCTGAAAGACCTCACAGGATGCTGGCTTATCCTAATGTTTTTATTGCAGTTCCAAGATTCACCAGGGTCACTCCAGCTGAAGGTATTTTCTGAGGGGGATTTACTGCCTGGATAGGGCACAGTTGCACTCTTCAGCCTAGCTATAATCTGATATATTTGAGATGAAAAGAACAGATCTCCCATCTGGACCTTCCTTGCCCTCTCTCTTACGGCATTTTGTTTATAGCTTATAAGGAGCAGTATAGTGTTTTGAAAAGAGAAAAGTTATTTTGAAGTCATTTCATTTGTTATATAGAGAATTCATTAAGCAAAAACCCTCTAATTTTACTGAAAGGATAATCAAACTTCTCTAAGCTACAGTGGTACATTATTATGCTAAATATCAATAGAAAAATGCTTCAAGTAGGATGAGCAAACTGCAAATTGTATATGGCAACATAAATGTGCTTCAGAATATTTCAGATGTGTAAAATGTTATGTCCTATTCAAGGTTTATGACTGAAACATGGTATAGAACAAGCAACTTTAGTGTGTTGCGAGTAAGACCAAAGACAGCTCCGAAAGTAGTCCACAGAAAAACTCTCGCTTACATTACTGAGAGCAGAAGCAGGCAGCCCTAAATTAGTAATAGCTGATGTGTCACTAGATTTATCTTCTGCAACCTAGGACCACTTCTGTATGGCATGATTCATTGCAGGTTCCAACATAAATTATAGATTCATGAGAAACTAGTAGTTATACATTGCAAGTTGCAATGACTGGCATTTGTGTCCTGCTTCTTACTCTTTCTTTTAGCTATGGACATCAGGTTAACAGTAAAAGTAGTGTTTAATTTCCCATCTCCTTATACACGTTTTATGAGCATCCAGTATTCCCTCCTCCATGTCACAAAGACTCTTTCCTGCCTGTCTCTCACCTCTGTACTGTAATAAACTAAAAATCAGAAACTAGATTCTCCTTTCTTCAATCTTTCCCTGCAGTCAGTTGCTGAGTTTTGTTTCTGAAGTGTTGAATTCAGTCCTAGAGATGGTAAGTTCAGTGCACAGTGAAGTGATTTTCGTGTTGCTGAGTGACTCCCTATAAAGATTACTAAGTGTAGATTAGTACAGTTTTCAGAGAGCTGACTTGCATCGGAATCTGTTATCATTAAGCAAAATTCCAAATGAAGTTCAAAGCACAATTAACAACCACAGAATTTTGCCAAAAGCGGTAACTTAACTAAATGAGACAGCTTATTATGCAAATAAACAATCACGCTGGAAAGCTCATCTATTGTCTAAAATCATGCATTTCTGTCATTATTTATGTTATGATACTGATCAGAACGGGTGTCTTATTATGCTAGATGCTGTAGAAACACAAATTACAAGGTTACAGTGTGATTTAAAACAGGAATAGGTAACAAATCACAGGAAGATTTCTCAGGTCTGAGGAAATTTTGTGCATATCCAGTTTATTCATTATCTTATAATATTTATACTACTTACAATTTCATCTTTAGCAACTGAAGGATGACTTGAAACTGAAAAAAGTGAGGAACCACCTCCTACCACATCCTAACAATTAAATTAAAAGTTTTGCCCTGTAAAAGCTCTTGGTATTGAAATTGTATTTTATAAAGGAAAAGACTAACTTTTTGGTTGGCCTGCCAAAGTAGTGCCTGTGACACATTGCAGTGGGTTACATTTTCCCAGTAAAGTCTTTTGCAAAACTGGAAAATCTTGTACAAGACCTTCAGTCATTAGCTGTAAGGTACAGCACAATTGTTGATCTGCAGATAATGGCGTATCAAAATACAGAGCACTGAATCAACTGCAGAGCAAGACGAAACACATAAGTTTCACCTTGAGAAGAACAGATTTAAAACTTATCACTTCTAAAAAGCCAATGGAAAAGCTATTCCTAAAACTAAACCTGTTATTTCTGCTCCTCCCTGTTTTTTGCATATTTTCCTAGTTGCTTCTTTTAAAAATCACTGCTGTTTCCTTTGTGTCTGGAAAACATAAGAATGTAGGGGAAATGGTTTATTGTCTATATAAAGGAAACAGTTAAATTGTCTAAGTTCAAACTGCTATTAAATACGTAAAGCAATCAGAAAAAAATCCACAGAAAACAACAGCAAAAGAACTTATTTATGACACCGCATTCCTGTAGATACAGAGAGCTTACAGTTTGTTTCCAAGATGAAATCTATACCAGTCCTTCCAGACACCAGTCAAGCCAACGAGGCTTCTGATAAGTAACATCACCCTTGGATGTTACTTATCAGTACAGTAGGTCACAAAATAATCTTCTATCAGAAGAATAATTATAAAGATAATGCTTTCCATTTAAATTGTATAGGCCAGCAGGTCTGACCCTTACAATATACAGCGAGCTCTGTGCTGTTGAAATTCTGAATCTTTAGAAATACAATGAACTAGACTGAAATGTTGTAACAGGCCTTGAGCTTCCCTTCTAAAGCATCTATATGCTATTCCTAGGCTAACTGTGCTGCAGCCTGTCCAACGATGGTGAATGCCCATCCTACTGAATGTTTTTGTTATGAATAGCACTCCAGTTTTCTATTCAACAACATAGTACATATAAAAGGCCAGAGAACAGATTGGAGTCACTCCCAGGAAATATTAGCTTCACACTTTCCTTTTTACCAGATGCTTTTTATCTTTTTGTCAGTGAATATGGGGAATGTATTTGGAACTTAAAGCATTTTTCTTTCGTCTCTCCTTTCTTTGGATTCTATACTCACAGGCAGCAAAAAGTTGGAGAATTTTGTACAGGGAAAAAACATTCAGGAATTAATTTTTAAAAGGATACACTTTGGTGAATGACTGTTGTGAATGCATGTCTATGTCCAGCAAAAGCGTCAAGCTATATTAATCTGTCATTCTCTTTGGATCTGGAACTTAAATCTCAAAGGGTCTTTTCCATTGGATTTTCTTTTTAGAAAGCCAGGGAGATATTGTTATGCTTTTCCTTTCTCAGGAAAGAACCACACTGTTAGTGGTTTGAGATGTAAATTTCCAAAATAATTCATGGCAGGTACATATAATAATCCAAAAAATAAACTTCAATATTAATTCAGCAAGACGATGTGCGTGAAGAAGTGAGGTACTGACACATATGTTTACCTACTGCCTTTCCCTTCTACATTAAGGATCATTTTGGAAATGAGCCCGGAACACTCTTTCAAGGAAAGGAGGCATCATGGTCCTTGTTTTCTCCAAGAGTAAAAGAATCAAGTTCTTCTCAAAACTAGCAAACAAATAATGATGCACAACTGCCTTTGCCTGTCATAGATAACCAATCTACATGAGTATATCATCTTCCAACCTTGCGAATGCTGTACGTTACAATGCATTTGCTGCATCCTCAATTATGCTGTTGCTGGGTAAAAACAAAAGGGAAATAAATCTAAACAATTTTAAGATTTTGCATATTTTTACAGAAAACAGAACTGATACTGCTTTCCCAATCAACATCATAGCTAATAACTACATAGTATAACATTATTTAGAACAAGTTTAGTCATTACCTTGCACTTGCTTTCAGTGTATCAAACTAAATGAACTGCCATAGCTTTAAGTTTTTAAATACAGTCCCTCAATTTGCTTATGAATGACAGGAAAGACAGAATTTTTCTCCATTATAATAGCTCTTTAGCAAGAAAGCCTGTCATAAACAGCTACGGAAACACATTCTATAGACTGTAGAATGTCTGGCAAACTATTTGATAGAGGAGCTTGTGTTTATGTGTATATAGAGAGCGAGTGAGTGTAGAAAGAAGACGCTTAAGGAATTGCCTGCATATATAGAAAAGCTACCCTAATTCACTGCAGCTCTTGAGTTCTTTCTAAATAACTTTGTTGGAGTCCTGAAGACAATTGCTTTCAAATGTCTCCAATCTCCAGATCTCTGCTTCAGCAGACATTTAGCACACCATAAAGGACTAAGTAAGACTTCCAGTGATCAGTGGTCCTGTATCTCTCGGGAAGGTTGTTTTTAAGTGAAACGAAGCCTCAAATCTACGAACAGCAAATGTGATTCTTGGAACATTCTTAGCACCTGTTGACTAAGCACTTTTTCACCACTTCTGAAATAAAATAATCCATGCTCACTGGAAGTTTCCAAAGTTCAAGTTTAGATTACTTTCTATAACACAAAGTTAAGAAAAGGTAAGGTAAATCTTTCACTTTTGCAATTATTAATTTTGAAAAAGGTTCATCTAGAGAGAGAATGGAAGAATTCTTAGGGAAATGTGTAGTTTGGATATCCTCTTATATAACAAATGCCAGCTCAGGAAAAGATTTGATGTCTGAACCTGGAAGAGAAGGGAGAGTTTTACTCTCACACTAAAAGCTACAAATCTGGAAACAGTCCAAACAAGTCAAAGCGGAGAGCATCTGATGGAATAAGGCCCAAGGTTTTTAATGGAAACTCACATACACGTTAACATTACTATAAATAAAATAGTCTATCGTGATATGCAGCAGGTAGGTTTAGTGCTATTGTTTCACATGTTGTGTTTTGGACTCTACTTGCAATGAAATCAAACCTCCAGCTGATACAAAAGATACGTTTGCTTTTATAATAATGTTTATCAATTTGCTTTAAGAATTCTTTCATAAGACCCCCTAGACACAAGAGTTAATAGTTTAATCATATATTACACTATATATTCAGCTAAAGTGCTTTCTGCTGGTGTATTCTCGCTACATTTTGCTTCAGACTGACATCATGTACTGAAAGAGGGCCAATCTGCTTCTCAGAAATGAAGTAGTCATGAGACTTTACCTGCCACCACAGATACGAACATACACATGTACACACATACACACGCACACATAGAGAATGCATGCACACGCAAATAGGAAGAACGACTCAGCAATTGCAAGAGTCACAATTTACCATGGAAGCCTCTACTTAATATTCCGCTTGATCTGCCAAGTTTATAGCCTGGCAAATCTGAATACAAATGTCGATGCAAATGAGGATTCATTATTCTTACATCGTCTTTGTGTTGAAGCTTAATGTAACTTGGTTCCTGTGGTTGCTCAGGGAATGTAGATTGCAAGACAAGAAAAAAAAAAAGCTTAGCAAAAAGCAGAGAAGCAAATATGGTAAAGAAAAGTAACAGAAATGGGAATAAATGAAAAAAAAGCTAAGATCTCAGACTAACAAAGCATCAAACTAATACAGTACATTCTCCCCCTATTTTCTCTTATAAGGTACATTTGCTTACCATTATCAGCAGAGAAGGAGTTAACTAAGCAAGACCAGTCTCCACAGAGTCAAAACATAACAATCCTCTTTTTACTGATTATACAATATTGTGCCCATTGTAAAGTCAGTGCCCATTTATCTGAAAATTTCAACACTCTTTCGTAATTATAGAGCTCATCGGCTGGTAGAACCTGTACATTTAGATCCATAAAAAGATTATAAATGAATTTAAAACGACTCCACCAGTTCTCCTTCTTTCATTATAAATTACTGCTGAATAATTCAGAAACACGTTAAGAAAACTACAGTACGATTAATAAACTACACATTGAAAATCTCAATAGTTTAAATCATACATTTATTGTCCCATTTATAGCCCATCACAAGCAAGGGTTGAAAAACACCAAATTAGAGAAAACATGAAATGCTGCAAAATTATGATTAGATCCTCTGTGCCACAGTACATTGTTCTGATGAATCTTTTGTACGGCTAGCTTATGCTAACATATAAATACCTTCTCAGTAAATAAAAATGTACTGTAGGCTTGACTTTTAGAGAAGCTGTAAAGCTTAGCATATGCGATGATCCCAAAGTCAATGCTGTAAGGCTTGCTTCTTCATCCATAAATAAAGCACATTTGCATCCATTCAGTCAAATTAGCTCCATATAAAAAGGTGGTTATAATTAGCTCCTCTTTCAGGTTCACGGTTAAAACTCAAGCGTGCCTGCCGTCTTGATTAAATCCACCATCGTCTTCCAATAGCTAGTGCTAATTCTTCCAAGGAAATATTCAGTTGAGGTGTTATTTTATTCTGCACTGCTGTTAGTTGTCTAATTTACGCCAAGTCCCTGCAGTGCTTTCCTTAAGCCATCCTCTTTGTCTTGCCTTTGAAATTTACCAAATCTTACAAGAAATCAATACTTAATTGATTATTCACTTTTCTGCAGCTTCAAACAGCAAGCACGCATAAGATCCTGGAGTAGTCACCCGATTTCCAATGCAGGAGGTTGCTTGGTGGCAGGGATCTGCAAGCATCCAACAGCAGGCATTCCATGAAGCTGTGCAGTGGCGTATAGTGCCAGCATCCAATAAAGAAAACGAAGATACTCTAACGAAGCAGGAAAAGTTCCCATGTGAGACAGATCCATAGCAATGCTTTAAATAAAAAGCTGAGGCTCTGGCTTCCGGATGCAAGAACACCGTTCTCTTTGCACTTATCCCTCTGTTTTTTGCTTATCCTTTTCTTCCCATGGCACTGAAGTGGAATATCCAAAGTGCCACCGAACTCGGAGAACTCCACGCCGGAACGGGGGTGAGACTTGTGCTGTACCTCTGACATAGAATAAGGATGGCAAGCACGTAACATTACGAAATGTAGGACAAATTCAGGCGAGAGAGAGAGAGAGGGAGAGCAAGAGACAGATGGCGGATCTGGCTAGAAGCCAAAGCCAGTGAAATGAATTACATTGCTGAATAACTGTACACCATTGATTCTGCCACTTGTTGCTGCATGGCAAAAAAGGGCCCTGACGTTGGCAGGAATCTCCCGGTGTGTCACGCATGCCGCAGACAACTTTTCACACATAACTCACAACACTGACAACGATATGCTGCAACAGAGACTGTCGTGTGGGTGCATGTGTTTGTGTGCACGAGAAAAAGTGTGTGTGTGCATGCGTGAGAGAAAAAGAGAGAAAGACGGAGTGTAGGGGGTGTGTGCGTGTGTGTGTGTGTGTGTGTGTGTGTGTGTGTGCGCGTGCGTGCATAGCGCGCGCGCGTGTGTGCGGAGGGGAAAACAATCACTGCAATCCAGCCATTTTGTTTAATGAAGAATGGAAGGCTGGCATTCAGAGACGTGGTTATGTGCCGCATATTAATGTGTGCTCTGTAGACATCCTCCCCCTTTCTAAATGAGTGGCACAGGAATGAAGCCCTCTATAGAGCAGCCACAGTGGGAGCAGGAGCTCCCGAGGTAACATATCATCGCTAAACCTGCGAACGTGGCGCACGGCACTCGGCAGAAGAACAAGTTGCTGTCTGACGAGGAGGAAAAGCGGGTCCCGCGGTTACGACGTTTGGGGGCTTTCGGAAAGATAGCCAGAGTCGTAGCAGGTTGCTCAATAAACGCGTCGTACCCGGGATGAAGGGAGACATTATGGGATGCCCAGGGGGCTTTGGAAATCAAATACAATGTTTGAGTAGCACAATTTGAGGTACATTATAAAAAAGCAATTTGAATTGCCAATGAGGCGACACATATCTGCATGCTAATTAGACCTGTGTCAAGCTTAGTCTGCCGGCTTCTGCTGATGGCTAGGAACGCGCTTGTAACTCTGCCGAGAGATTGTTTCTGCATAAATTATCAGCTTTGTCCTACTGATCATTTTCCGCAAACAAACACGAAACGTAAGATCAAAAGGCAATTCTGAAATTAAAATTATTGATTGATAAAGCCTAGATTTCAGAATCTAATTAGACGAGGCACAAACAAAAGCTGATATTATTACAGATCGTGCCTGAGCCAGCAGCCAGATTGTGCAAGGCTTGTAATTTATCTTTGTTTATGCAGCCAGGATATTAAAAATGTAATTAAAATGGTAAAATGATCTGATCAGAAATAGCCACCTAGTGGCAAGTATATTATTTTAAATGGATTATAAAGGCATTGATCTGTGCAAATAAAAGGTTTTTTTCATGACAAACATAGCAGCTCATTGAAACTTGCTGAGCAATTTGTCTTTTGCTAATAAGTTGTCTTTTGTGTTTTGTTCCATAGATAAGCAACATCATTTATAACCCTCATTTGCACACTAATAAACATTCTGTTATTACAGGTGGTGTTGGGAACATCTTTCATAAATTATGGCATATGAAAATGGAAGAAATAAATAAACCCTTTTCTAGACATGCACTATACACATTTTGGAAAATTAGAATATTCATCTGACAGGAGCAGGAGAAGTTGCTTATTAACTCACTCTATTGCTCTGTTTAAGCCATGAAACTGTAGAAACACTATCAATATGTGATTCACCTTCTTCTCTATCTTGGTTACTTAAAAATGATATACAAAACACAGAGGGCCCAATTTACTAAGTCTGTGCAGACTCAATTGCTGAATTTCATGGTAATAAAACGGTCTTTGTGATTTATATGTTATTTTTACTCTCATTTAGAACCTTTCTGGAGTTGCCAATTGGACTTAAGTATGTAAGGAACAGGCTGTTTAATTACACGTAATATAGAAATGAATTTTAAAATTTCTCTGCCATCAAGAGCTAAGGACAGTGAAACTGCCAAAGGAAGCTTTGTCATATGTTAATTAAGGTAGGATATGAAAAAAAACCCAAACAAACTATAAACATATTTTCAAGAAAATATAGTCAGAAGCTTGTAAGTTCATGGGCAGGGCTTAACACACGTATTTCTTTTTATTTCCGATTTCCACATGAAACCACTATGGAAATATTCAATTCCTTTTTAAGAAATTCACAATTTAGGGTCCTGTCAGCAGCTCTGGGGTCTTTTGTTAGGTGCACTTAAAATGCCAGATTAAATATTAATATGTGGTTAGAGTTGTGCTATTTTGCAAGCCCTGAAACCCTATTAGTAAATCATGATCTGGTGACTGATGCAAGAAATTTCAAGGCACCAAGAGTGCAGATTGCCCATCAATCTGATGGATCACTAATTTTTAGTAAATCAGGCCCTTAGACTTTTAGCTGTAAGCAGATGTATGTTTCATTGTGACGGGAAAAGCAGTCCAACTAACAGAGCAATTTTCTGCGCCGAGTGTGTACCATAACAGGCAGAGTTGTTCTGCATAATCAGTAAGTTATTTGAATACAAGTGTTCATTTAACAGGCTGTGCATGAGTGATGCTGTTCTTAAAAAATACATTTGCAGCTAGGAGAGAAAGCTGCATTACTTTCATAGAATAATACTAGGATTTTGAACCTGATGCTCGCGACGGTAGGGCCTCAGAAGGCCACCGCAGTGCAAAACCTGGGGGAAGGAGTGTCACATGTCCCCAGCGCGGCCATGGAGCTGCACCCCTTCAATGGGGTTTGTCGCCCACGGCCCTGCAAGGGTAGGAACCACTCAGTAAGGGGCATATATAGAGCTTTCGGGGAGGAGAGGAAGTATGGCGGGATGAGGAAAAGGAAAATAGCACCCAAATAAAGGGGTGGGGAAATAAGCCGGGTGATAATACTGAAAATACCTTTAGATAATAAGCTACTGCTGTAGAAAAGAAAGATCCTCCCTGACATATGGCATGCTTTGACATGTGGCTGAATTCCAGCCCATACCCTAATGTCTTGCTAAGCTCCTGGGGGAGGGGAAAAAAAAATCAACAAAAAAAGCACACCCTCTTTATTGGCAAGATTTATTTCATACAGATGGACCCTGACTTCTAGTTCCTTGTAATATGGATTTAAGCATCTCATTGAGGTGTTTACTAATTATAAAGTGTTTTCATCTCTACAGAAGCTAATACAGCATATGTTACCTCCCATTTCATATCTTTTATTTATACTTTTTATAGGTCTCTCTCCCTCATTTTTTAGCAGTTACTGGCACTGTCATGGAAATCACCATTAGAAAGAGACCTCTCCACACCTCCTCTGCCAGTGCTGTTTCACAGAAACTGAGAAGTACAGTTTTGAAAGATCGATTAGTCTTGCATGTATGTGTGTCTTTCTCAGGTCAGCCTCTTCAAAAGAACTGCTACAGACCAGAGTTTAAAGGAATCCCCTAATCTTAATCAAAAAATAAATGCAATTAATAAATTCAAGTTTTCCCCCTCAGCAGAAGGCTACAAAAACAAGCCCTTACGATCAATATATTGAAAACACAATATAAGGTTTACAATTTTTCAAAAAAAATAATTACAATGTGCAATAATGCAAGGCTTTCCCAAGCTGGTGGACACTCTAACAAAGAGAGACAAGACAATGTTATTTTTTGTATCAGGTGGTCATTTTTACTATTTTTAAATACTAAATCATTTATTTTATTTAAAGAAAGTGATCTAAATCAATAGCCCTTCTGGTATTGACATTGCAAAGTAATACGCAGTTTAAAAAGCCCTAGCACACCAACAATCCCGAAACATTCCGGTGGGCTTTTAACATGAGTGAGAGCCTGCTGGAAACGCAGTCTCCCTGGCAGAGTTTCATGGAGAGCGTTCTAATTTCCACTAAGTCCTGATCAATGGGAATTTATTACCACTTAGACAAATAGAAAGCCAGATTATTTGCGCAAAACTGAACCAGCCTGAATACATAACCAACATCAGAAAGACATATAAGTAGTGAAAATAAAACAAAATAGCGAAACAATATGTGGACACCTTTTTATTCTTCCTTTTCCACTATGCTAATGCTTTGCTATTGCATCCTGTGTAAGAATAAATGCTCACAAAAGAAGCTCTCATTTGTTTAATGGCCTTCCAGAGTAATGTACCTATCATTGTTTCTGAACTGCAGTTCCTATTGTGCACTGTGCCATACTCATGTGTTTACCAAATGTCAGAAGCCTCCCTTACAGGCTATTAATACTATTGTGGTCTCTCCAACATGCACACAAATACACCCACTCCTCTCACCACACACGCTTTCTCAGTGTCCATCAATATGTTACAAAGTCTGAGTTTCATTACCATATCATATGGAGTATTGATTCTTGTTCCAAGCTAAATAATGTAGTTTTTTAAAAGATCTTTTACCCTTTAAGTGGGGTTTGCTAACCGAACCGCAGACTGGTAACAAAGATGTACTATAGCATATGATACCGTATATACTTTGGCAAACACCAAACCCAGTAACTTAGGCAGAAATTTCAATGCTTAATTCAAGTTTTACAAACAGGAAAAGTGTGCACAAGATCTAGTTACATACATTCCATGTTAAAAAGGGAAACATTCCTAATAGACCTTTCAGCATAATAAGATTCAGGCCTTAGCAGTAAAGAAAATGATTACAAGTTTTATTAGGCTTCAACTAGTTTCCATACCAGATCTAAAAAGTCACCTTGCACCTATATAAAGAGGATTATTTATGTAATTATCTGTACATGTGTCCTCATCAGCCACTGTATACAATCATTTCATGGCATTCAGATTCAGCACAAAAACATCAAGGCCTAAGTACAAATATTATTACTATAATGGGTTTTCATTTCTAGAGGTCATCAGGGGAAGGGATTAATTTTGCTTGCTTTATTGTACACACAGAACAGCACACAGGGTCATATTACAATGCCTCTATCTGGAAAATCACATTCAGATGTAAAGAGAAAGGCACTTCTTAAAACAATTTTACAATTTTGGGTGCATTAACTGTATTTTATTTCATTCTTATATTGCTTTCTGTTACACTCATTTATCTCAGATAGCATTAATTGATTGTTTGTGATATTTACAAAGATGATTTGAGGTGACTTTTTGATCTTTGACAACTTCTTGCTTTTCCTTCTTCAACAGTCCTTCTATCAATAATGATACGTAAACATTTTGTATCTGAGTTGCTATAAAGAATTTTTCAGAATTATTTAGACAACTTAAGATCTGTTTGCCATGGCAAGAGTGCTCAAAGATATTATATTTCCTTAGAGTTTCCGTAAAACAGATGTAAAATGGTCTCTAGCTTATAACTTTTAGGTACAGCTATATTTTCCTGTTACTTCCTCAGTAAGCATCTCATGAGGATGTAGTATTTAAATGAGAGAACTGCATTCTTATCTATGGTACATGAATCTGATATTCCACTATTCAAGGAACTTCATTCCTGCTATGAATGTTCACAGGTGATGTTGTGGTGCACAGATTCTACA
This sequence comes from Struthio camelus, assembly GCF_040807025.1. Taxonomy (NCBI): domain Eukaryota; kingdom Metazoa; phylum Chordata; class Aves; order Struthioniformes; family Struthionidae; genus Struthio; species Struthio camelus. Next base: position 128,208,275 of record NC_090943.1, read on the forward strand.
GACAAGGTCAGATGTAGCAGGAAAAGGCGGCCACAAGATAATGTCACATGGTGTCCAGATATACACATCTGCACACAATACCTTTTAATGACTGTGAGATTAACAATCATATTTTACCCAGCAAAAGACTAACTTTTTAGTTCACCTTCAACCTATTTCAAAGCTGTGTGAGTGGAAGTTCAGTGTAGCCATTGTTGGTTGCAGAATCCCAATAGGACAAATCAAGATAAGAAAGGGAGAAAACAAAGTTTTAAGTACAATGTGCACAAAAAATTAGATGAAAAACAAAACAGAAATTGAAGAGAAATGAAGAGACTTAGATAAAAAAAAAAATAAAGCCTGCAGCGTCTCTTGTATGCCTTATAATGAGTATTCACTTATGTAGGCTAAAATTGTTCATATTGTTCCATGACTGATATAAAATATATTTTGCTTGAGTAATAAAACTTGTCTTCCTTCAATTTCCCTAGTAGGGAAAAAAGGAAGTTAGGTTTAAACTATTGGAAAAAAAGATTGACCATTCTGAAGAAGCTCTCTGAATATTCCTAGTCTTATCATTAACTTCTTCTGACTTATTTTGTCTTGGCAAAGGAGCTTAGAAGCAGCAGTGTCTGGAGACATCATGATTTCAGAGGCCAAGATCATCCACAAGCCTTACAAAGGCACTACACAACGATATACAGCAACAGCATTCTAGGCAAGATAAAACACATGCTTCCTTCCCCTAATGCACGCCCTTGCTGGCTCTCCAGATTAGCAATGAACTCATTCTCCCAGATGCTGTCTTTTTGGAGTGCAGAACACTATTCCTGGCACTCGAGGAATACATGCGTGAACACGCTGGCCACTGAATTATGAGCATAACTGAAGGAATGATATGTCCTTTCCCATTCTCACAAGCATATGTCAGGGTATCTATTGTCTCTCATGCACTGAGACTCTGTTTCTCGCTCCGGCAAAGATCCATTAAGCATGCAACATTCTTTTGCCCAGATATAGCCAAAGATAAAGCTTACTGCTATGTAACAGTAGTATATACAAACATGTACCTCATGGGCAAACCTTTCTTCAGTCATAAACGAATCATTGAGAACTTGTGGCCTATATATTTGCCTCTACTTATTTGAAAAAATACTTAATAGAAGCACAGTTCGTCCAGAACAACCTAGGTGCAAGACTATAATGATATTTATGGCCACATGTATAATATGCATATGAAGACGATAAATTTAAATATAAATATATTATAAATAACAATTGATTTCAGCATTCATGCAAAATGAATTTCAAAAATTGTGCTTCAACTTGCATAGACTACAATTCTGACAAGGAAATTAAATGTATTAATCCATTTTAGAGAGCGTTATGGACACTCCCTTGCTTCTGCACCTATGCATCTTTAACACTGAGAGAGGAAACTAATACCGATATGCTAGAAATAATTAATAAATATAACTTTCCTAAATAGTATGTATTTTCCTTTGGTAAAGTATTTATTATACACACTCACACACGTATGTACAGAGAGAACATTCATATGACACATATAAGATTCTTTACCTTTCTTGATGCTTAAAATGCTGTTCTTTAAAATTCAAGAAAAGTTTCTTAAAAATTGAAATAATTTAAAATGTTAGTTGAATCAGAAAAAGAAATACAATGCAAAGAAGTGGAATTAGTACAGAGGTTTTTTTTGATAGTTGTCTCTAAATATTCCTTTTTTACAGGCAAAGGAGACCAGGTCCCAGTCTTCTGCATACTCAGAAAAGTCCTTTCAAATTTAAAAGGTCTGATCCCACTTAACTCTTTCTCTCTAGCACCTCTCCTCAGCTTCATCCTGAGATCCCAGGCGCTATCAGGCTAACCCACAGGAAAATACTCCTGTGGGGTGGAGGTTACTGATTCTCTGGTTTTAATTATTTAAAGCCATCACCTGTGTCTCCTGCACCCCACATGGTTATTATTCTTGGGTAGGTTAGTGGAACTGTGTCCTTTTTAACTAGCAATTCTACTCTTTTTGGCACTGTCAGGGAAAATTACCATGAAGAATTTTGATTTTCTGAAGTTCTCAAAAAGCTCCTGATCAGTTCTGTTCAGACACAGTCCTGTGCAATAAAGTCTATACTGTTCCAGGCTGTGGAAATAGATGAAGACCCAGTCCTGTTCTCTAAAACCTGCTGGTTTAGATTTAATTGGAGCTACTCTGGTGACACTGAGGCCAACTGGCAGAGGACATCCCACATCCACATTACTAAACAATTTTACACCCCCAAAACCGAGTGGCTGCACTCAGAAAGTCTGCTAGGAATTGTATCTGGCTCATACTAACTCGTGAATTATATCCAGGAAGTAGTCAGCCAAAGGCTAGGTGACATAGGCCAAAACCATGCTGAGGAACATGCTAACAAGGAGTATTCCACGGCTCAGGAACATTCCTAGGTTCTGTTTAATTTTTGGTCTCTAGATTTAGCCTGTAAGTCTTTCCATCAATGAAAGTGAGCTTTAGACCAGGTCCTCAGAGGGCCAGTAATATTTGAAGGATGGGAGAGGGATAAAATCAATTCAAACATACATTTGCAAATTTACAAAATAGTATAAACATGTAAATGCATCTATCTTCATCAGACTCTGAAGCTGTAAATACCAGGTGTCATTTATAGATTAAATGATTTTCCTAAATCTAATTTTATATTAATACAAACAATTGATCGATTCATCAGGAAGATTTCTATTCCAAACATTCAAAAAACATGGAATGCAAATGTTAGGGTTATCCCAGTGATTCATTGCACAAAACAAAGTAACGCAGAAACCATGCAGAAAAATTAGTTTGCCCAAGAAGTGTTGAAGCAGATCTGTAACTGAACTGCTCTTGGTTATTCCCTTCTGCTAATGTTTTAGGACCCCTCATTTAGGGGAAAAACCTCTCAAAACCCAATAGCTCTAGTAGCCTATTCAACTGCACATTCAAAAATTTAGCTGACACTAAACAAAAAAATCAACACGTGCAGATGGATTTTGCCATGTGAATTCAAGAGGAAAAAATCATCTACAGTTTAAGATGGACTTTCTTCGGTCCTACTTATCTTCAGTAGGGATAGTTTCCAAAGCATGGAATAGTTAAAAAATGTATCTCACTCTGTATCTATCTTCATTATCTTCACTGTCACCCAAAGACCAAACATTTCACAAGATCTTCAAGCTAATAACAAACTGGCAAACCTAAAAAGATTGTCAACAAACATCCAAATAAATTAAAGGAAACCATATCATCCTTAAATAAAAACGAATTTTTAAAACATAGTAAACAGATGGCTAATTCCTTTTTTTGCAGAAGTACAGGGTGACAAGATATCACAGAGGGCAATATTATCAAAGCATGTTGAATGCTTATATTTGATGCTACTGTCTTCAAATTAAAAACTTTATAGAAACAGTCTTTGAAGAGAGGGGCAGATGAGAAAATTTAACTATTTAAGGAGAGCAGAGTTTTGCCAACCTATATTTCTCAGAATCCCTAATTTTGAACTCCCAAAGGAAAAAAGGAATAAGTTTTTCCAAGTGACCTATGTTGTATTTAGGTGCTTATTTAGAACCTGACTAAGGCAGCTGAACTGTCAGGCATACTCTAATGGGGACCGCCTCTGTATCTGCCTCGATGACCTTGCAGTCAGACCCACAAAGCTAGGTCTTCTGTTTCCCTATCTTCTATTTTAAAGCGTTTAGATTCAGGAACAACCAAAAATTTTCCTTCTTCTCTTGAGAGCATCAAAGCTTTAACAGCTCCCTCTTCTCTCAAGAACTCCTGACTTTGAAACCAGCTTAGACCCATTGTTTTTATCCCTTTGTCACACAAAGGGCTTGTTTACATGTGAAGATAAGACAGATGAGTGCAAAGTCAATATCCTGCCTACATAGGAGCCAGTTATTTTAACTTACAGTGGCGGAAGAGTTCTCCTAAGCTATTCCAGCAAAAGGAATTCATATTGTGTGGATTTTTCTAGTATAGTTATGGCAGGAGAAGAAATGCAATACCGGTAAAGATAAACGGAAGATGCAGGACAGAAAGCACAGAAACAATAGCAGAGTGACCCTGCTAAACACCCATGAGAGAGACCCTTTAGCCTAAGCCTTGACTGAAATAGGCTTGGAGTTATGAGCAATGAAAGCATTTCTTGTTTTTATGTGTCCATGGAAACATATTTTCTACATTTATAATTCCATTACTTGATGACAGGTGTCAAAGTCTGTCACTGAAGTTTGGAGTTAACACGCTTGTTTGTCCTCACGGAAGTGGTAGCTTGATAACATTACTGAGTACTTACTGCTAAATGGGATGAGCACTCAGAACTTTTCAAATTTTTTTCAAAATAAACTTGTGTTGCTTCCTTCTTATTATTCACATATTCTAACATTTGGAGTACTTACACACGGCTTATATATTAGCTACGTTTGCACTAAAGATTTAGAGCATTCTGTTGACTTTTTAAAAAATGAACGTAACCAGGTTTTCATAAGATCATAGGATAGATATTTATCCTGTAGGAACTATACCTAAGTCAAAAAATAAAAATAAAATCTCCCAAACCAAAAACCAAAACATAAAAACAAGAGACAGGAGAGGCATCTAAACATTTTCACCTTGAAGAAGAGATGTTTTACATCTCATGCGTTCATATGTGATCTATTCACTGTGTATGAATACTCGTGGTTTTTAAAATATCTATATTAAAATATAAATGTTTTAAAATTGTAAATACAGTTGTACTGTAAATACAACAATTACAAAAATAAATAAAACTGTCTCATATGAAATGAGCTCTAAACTACCTGCTTTAAAGGATTATATAAGTATCTTTATATTTTCATTCATGAAAATATCAGAACAGGAGATAATAAAACCTCATTAACGTACAATGCTTCATAGTGCATTTCAAATGACTTTCACAGCAAGAAATTTGCCCTACGTATACCCAAGCCTCTGTAATACTTTTAAGCAGAAGGAAGTATAAAATCAAATCATTCCTACCACATCATTACATAATTTATTCTCAATTATACCTTGTGAACGATTTCAAATATTCAATTAAATCACATTTAAATTTGCCAAAGATGATTTCAGTTCTTATCACCTTTGGATGCCTGTTCAAAATGCTTGCTGCTAAGGCACTAAATGTCCCCTCTCTTATTGTCACACTGACTGTAAAGTAAATGAGTCTATGATGATTTCTCCCTCTAAGGCTCAGAATATTAAATTAAAATCTAAAAGAAACAACAGCATTGTTTTCATATAACCGGGGGCCTCTCCAAACATAAAATACATTTGCATAGTTCTAAACTCACTGAGGAGGAAGCAAGTTGACTTATTCATATAAAAGCTGCAGTGATGTGTTCTTATATTCTGTCAAGCTACAAATCTGCAGATTTGCCTAAAGGCAAATTGGATTTTATCTATCCATAGCATTACTATAAAACAAACCTACATAGCTCCTTATTGATATTACAGTCTGGTTTTCTTACTTCTAATTTCAAATAACCTTTCATCTGAAATCCTATCGCAGATTTTTTGTTTCTTGATTTAACTATTGCTTAAGTATAATACATTCAGTGGGGTTCCTACCTCGTAAAATGATACCTGCTTCTAATTAACAGCATTTCAACACAAAATTGCTCAAGAGTAACTCAAATGCGTTCATCCAACCCTTTAGTCATGACTTAGGTATGTTTTTCAGTAGAGGGCTTTTGTTTTGCCTGAGTAAAGAGTGCAGAAGTGTTTGGGGCTGGTTTGGAAATTAATAGCTAGCAGTTTTCTTGTTCATTAGAAAAAGCTTTCTTTTTAAAGTCTCAGTTATAAATTATCTGAATCCTTCCCTACTGTGGCCAATGAATTAGAACCATGTTGTAACATTGCATCATCTATATAGTTGTAAAATAGATTTAATACAATCAGGAATAAATCATTGACAAATAAATTCAATAAACATGGTCTGAAGACTGAGTCTTGGCGGACATCACAGTCCATTTCAGCCAAGCCAGATTCCTTGCCCTGTACAACAAATCTGTGTGCTCTTCTTGTTAAACAGTCATGAATCTGAGTTAAATGACTTATCCTCAAGAGTATCATAGTCTTATCTCCTCTAATCAGCATTCTAGAGTCAATCAAATCAAATGCTTCTGTGAAAATTACAAAATATAGTGCCAGTACTTTGATTCTGTCCAGTGCCTGGTCACTGAAAATATTATTGTTAAATTGCCAGGTGCCAAAAAAAATTCTTGGCACAGTCAGGAACAAATGAAAGTCAGAAATCTGAAGGCCTGGGTTGAAACTCTGCCCATTAGGGGAGTAGAAGGAGAAAAAAAGCCAAGATATTTATATTCTCTCACCTGTTCTAAACTAACTAAAATTAACTGCAGTTACTGAAAATCAGCTCATTAATGGCCTTCTGGGAGCTGGTTGCAATATCAGGTGCCACCAAGAGTAAGGTGAAATTCTTTCTATCCCCCCTTATTTGGACACAGCTGAAAATAAGTTTGCTATTTCTCTTTTACAATGTTTTAACATTCCCAACTATTCCTGACTCTGGACAAGAACATACATCAATTGTCCTAATAGCTACCACTTTTTTTGCCATGACTCTGCTTGGAAAAGATGAAGGCAATGTCTTTCTCTTTCTCTCCTGGATAAAATCAAAATCAAATCAGTTCCTACTTGGCCAAACTTGAAAGAAAGGAAAGTAGGAGCTTTACTTCTGCACTGTAGGAAGTACACAGACTTTATCCAAAATGGACTAATATATTTTAAGGTAACTTTTCACAGCATTTTTCACTCTTTTCTAAGTTGCCATTTAGACTTTTTATTGAACATTAAGCTATCTCACCTAGAAAACAAATGAAAATGGTCCTTAGTCTAGGGGATTGTGTGTGAAATAATTCAAATATAGGTAAAGTGGGTGTTAACACCCGTGATTCCTAAAGCTGGAAAACTTGACAAAAAACATGGCTCCTATAGTTCAGAGAAGAAAAAGAAGTTGAGAGAAATTACATTTAAAGCTTGCATAAACAAATTACAGTAACATCATTTTATAAAGAAGTATAATGGCAAAATCTGCGTGAGTTAAAACGCCAGTCACTGACACTGGTAATAAGCTTTGTCACTTTATGTTATTTCAAAGTTGAACTTATTTTTATTTATTTAAGATTTTATTTCATATTTGGAAAGCTTTTCAAATCCCTTATCCTAAAAGTAACCAAAATACTAACCAAACTAATGATCACAATATCATCAAAGTATACTTGAAAGAAATGGTTTCCTCTTCTGTTGTCTGAGAGATCCTAGAACTCTACAAACTACTTCTAAAGGATCCAAAAAAGAGTAAGTAAGAAAACAAGCTTTACAATACCTGTGACAACACTCGCATGGGGTTGGAAAATATAGTATAGAACTTACAGGAGATCTATTCCATTATGGAGGGGAGGCTGGAAGCCAGGCAGGACACCTTAGGGCTTTCAAATGGCAGTAGACCTGTATTTGGGCAAGTGAATTATATCCATATTGTCAACAGACTCAAAATTTGCTATAAAAGTGTCAACAGCTCCATTTAGCAGATCACTGAAGAAACACTTAGAGACTAGACAGCAAATAAAAGGAATGCCAATTTTTTTTTACTGTTAATTTATCTTTTTGTGCTGTCTCATTTGGCATCCTTCATCCTGCATACTGGGCACGCTATTGTGAGATACCAAGCTTTTCTCGTTTGCTGTATATAGAGCTCAGGTGCCTTGCTAGGTATTGTGAATTCCATTCCTAGAACAGGGCACATCACTTCCAGTCATTCTTGTACTAAGTAAAATAATACTTAAATCTCTCTTAGCAAGGTCTTTAGTGATGGAAGATGGGTGGGGTGTAGGAACACGTCCCAGCTTCTGACTGGGTGAGCTTCGTTCCACCCCATTTTGGGATGAGACCTGAGAATGCAACATTGTACACTTTGCCCTTCCTCTCTGCTTTTCGTGGGAGGGAAACTGAGGTGACTGGGCTGGATGGGAACTAACGTAGGTTCTCCAGTCTTGACAACAGCTCACTGGAAGCCTAGATAAATTTTAGGCCTTAAACTTTTTAACTCTATGTTCTGTTTTGAAAAACATGCAGTTGAGCTATCAAAAGCTAAGGTTAAAAGATAAAATTCTTATGTATTAACATGTTTTATTTCCTCTATTAGATTATTTAATTAATTACATTTCAGAATCAATATTAAATGCTCTAAGGTAAGTACAAGTTTACATTATTTGAGCAATCTGATCTTTAAATAGCAGACTGAAGAAAAAATTAACAGGAGCCACATATGTCAGCAAATATTAAGCTGGAAAAAGGCCATATCCGCATGTGGTCCTGTCAGATTTAAAGGGCCAGCAGCAGAAAGGTGTGCAAACTTTTTACAGACTGATTAATGTTATAAAATCTTCATTCATGTAACTAAAAAAAATTATTTAAAATATTAATGAACCCTCCATTATATTGCTTAAATAAAAGTCGGAAATTATCTGACTACTGATGAAAATTGAAGTCCATAGTCTATGCTAATATCTGACTATTTTAAGATGTACATCTTGGAATGACTTACTCCCCTCCAGTGTGAACTTTCCAACTGCAACTTCTTTGCTAATACCTACTAGTTTGAGGAAGGATTGTTCTGGACCCACTACAAAATTTAGGGTTCTAACATAGCAATGAAATACAGTATTCCATGGTCAAGACTCCTATCTTTTTCTATCTCTATGGCCATTGAACTGAAATAAACACCATTTTACCACATCAGCGAAAGAAAATATCTGGTACTGACTATCTACAGTACCAAATATTACTATTATTTTTATAATGTGTACTTTGAACAAGATGCTATCCTCAGATATGAATGTGCAGCTCAAAAATATCTTATGAGCAAGCACAAACTGTATTTTTAAGGTTATAAAGTAATGCATTCCACATATCGAGGTTCAGATACAGCTGTTTATTTTTTTTACATTGCATAATAACCATTAGTATAAGGTTCTGTCCATAAAGATCTGTTAAAAATTTACCAGGCTATGACATTCGTTATCATACTATCAAGAGAAAGCTCAAATGTTAAAATGCAGCTAGATGCATGCCAGCAGTATATCACTCTGTTCTAGTAAACAAATATATTTTATTTTATTTTTTAGATTAGTTTCATCTTGAAAATTACAAATTGGATTAGGAGGTTTGATATGATTGGAAAACAGATTGACATTCTACTTAGCATTTTTATTGGTTGTGTAGATTATCTATTGGCTATAGGTGACCTTAGTCAACTTAACATTCTTTAGGAAGCTAGACATAAGGCAACATCAGCCAATCATAAAAACATGTACTTGATTATTAGGTCTCAAGATGTGTCAAATCAATACATCGTATCACCTTCAAGCCTGGATATAAGAAAACACTTGCATCTGCTGTAACTTTGGAGGCTGAAGAGAAAATGAAGAATAAAAAAATGCATTTTAGTTAAGTTCTGTTTAACAAAGGTATCCACGTCATTGTAAACTATTTCAGGTTTTTGAGAAAATTATCACAATTTTCACTCTTTGAATCTCTTTGAAACCCAAACAAATACAGGTCATGAATGTATTTAATAAAAATATAAAAGGATCACACTGTTACCACCATATCTTTGTCATTATTATACATGTACCCAGCATTAGGTAGGCTCCTCTGTCTCTGATTGCAACATGACATGGTTTGATATAACCAACATACAATAATACATCAAATGATAGTTTGTGATCATACTTAATTGATGCTGTTGCACTTTGTGATCTAAAAGCTAACAGAAAATAATGCAGAGACTATGGTTATGCTCTACTTACACTGTTTAACTACACCGTATGGCAGTATCACCTCAAAAGCAACACAGGGAGAAAACAGTTCTTCAAAACTATTCCTTTTCTTCAATTCCTTTGCTCCTGTGTGTTTATTAAACTATGGCTGGCCCTTACCACTACTTGACTATCAACTTCACCCTGTTGACTGCTAACCTTTCTATCACAGTTATCTTATTTAGGGAAATATGTGAACCATGGCTCTCTCAATTCCTCCTCTAATTAGCTCAAGCAAAGGAGTAGCAAACGTAAAGTATCATTTACTTTCATGCATCTGGAGCCACGCTTCGGGAAGTTACTCAGAGGTAGAATCTACTCACTATTCTGAGGCGGAATAATTCAAGACGCAGTTTCTCTACAGGCTAGACCATGTTAAGCCTATCTCTTACAGTCATGCAGGCAGCATAATTTAGAATGAAGATACAGAAATCCTTCTTTAAGATTATCTTACGAGAACACTCAGTCTTCTCTGCCTACTTCTGCTGTGTCTACAGCTTGGATCTCAAATGTTCCACCGCGAGGAATGCTCGTACACAACTGTGCGTGAACTGCATGAAGATGTAACAAGACACATCTGTACTCCAGTTATGATTGTACAAAAGGCCTACTCTATCACATCATCAATAACTCTGAATTTACTTTTAGGTGTCTTAAATCAGATGCCTCAGAAATTTTCACATAGATCCTTGCATATTATTTACCAAAATATATTTTCTTGAGTTTGTTTAAAGATTCAGAAATTAAAAAATATTTTTAATGACACAGTTCTAAAATTTAAACTGATTTGGAGGATAAAATCATGACCAGTATACTCAGAAAAGTGGTAGAAGTCTTTATGGTAGTAGATAATATTTTTAATCGTGCAGTAAAAGTTGTTCTGATAAACGTATCTGAATAAGAAAATATCTGCTGCGTATAGCTACATATATCCATACCGATTTATCAGCTAGACATTTTTGTACTGAAGTGATGGATCAAATGATATTAACTTCCTGAAAGTATAGCCTAAAGAAGCATTACTTATACAGATAGTAAAAGGCCAAGTGCAATAGTACTCCATTTGTGGAGGCAGATTAAAAATCGGTCACATCTGTTCCTCAGAAGAACATTATTCAGGACTGAAAACAATATTTGACAAATGTTTGTCAAATAGCTTGTCAAAAAGTCAATTATTCATTAGTACATTCATTAAATACTTTTTGATTTCTGGTGTCAAAGCTATACTGCAGTGGAGGGGCTGTCACTCAGGCAGAAGAACAGTAATCTTCAACTGGCCAATCTTGTTCCCTCTTGTCAACACACAGCTTTGGACAATCTTATTCCTTCCTAGTGGATTCTGCAGGTAATTGAAATATGGCTAAACACTGCCTTGTCACCTTCCTAATATTTATAAAGAGATTGCATTCATTTTGGCATCCAATATGGAGCTTGAAGCTTTGCTACATTACAAATAATAAATACCAATAAACTTTTTTTACTGGAAAACTATTCATGGATATGTTAGACGTAGAACTAGCACAGGATTAATGCTAGATTCGCAGGTCTTGAAAACAGAGAGAAAAAAAAAAAGAATCACCTGCTAGTATTTCTGTTGTTCCCGTACCAATGAAAAATTATTCCTGACAGCAATTCTATTCTTGGTTTGCATAACTTTAGAACAGGAGTTTGAGATAGCATAAACATTTTTTCAAAATGGGAAAACCATAATTCCATTGCTTAAGAGACGATCTAAAAATATTTTACAATTTCAAAAGTATCTGGTGATCATCAGGGTACTATTGTTAGATGACATATTTAAAAAGCATTTATGAAACTTCATTTCTGATACCTTTCTGAGTACCCATGCACTGAAAAACAAGACCTTTAGACACTGAAGTTCCTGTATGCTTAATATCCCAGCCTGCTGTTTTTAGAATTAGTTTGTTTGTTTTATGGAACACTATTTAGATTACAGGACGAGTCAAGTTTTCCCCCATGATTTAAGACAACCCGTTGCTGATCATAGCCTTAGTTACAAAAGAAAGGTTCAACACTCCTGCTTAAGTCATTCAGTTATCCTTTTTGTAACAATATTAGCCGTTGTCTTTTTCTCATGCCGAAACTGAGGTGGCTTTGTCGTAATAAATTACCTTTGGAAAAGTCTATGCAATTTTTGCTTTTTGTCCATTATTATTCCAAATAGAAATACATGTTACAGTGCAATATGGTATTTGAGAACTTTTTTCCCCCTCCTGCCTAATTAAATCCCGTAACTCCTAATTAACATTCCCTAAAGCTTTAGTTTGTCTAAGGTAGTAAGCCCTAGAATTTCAAGGGTAATAGGTGCTATGCTAATTGAATGGATAGTTACAAATGAGTTGCTAAGGGATTAGCCCAAGGAAAGCTAAATACATTTAGGAAAGTTTCATGTTATTTTTCTATACAGAAGGAGCCAAAGAATCTGAACTGATTAGAAACTGAAAATAAAGCAAAAATTAACTTCTTTACACATCACTCTTACTAATGTATATCTCTTCATCCCTTTCCCTCACTGACTTCTCTGGAAAAACAAACCCATATGCCATCATTAACCAGACTTACAAACATGAGATTTGACTCCTGTAACCTTTAGTAAATCCTTTTGCCTGATTTGCTCTGGCTGAGGCTAAAGAAAAGTCAGATATGAGGCACTACAACTTTTCTTCCTCTGCTGAGAAAAAGATTTCTGCTACTTAGGCTGTCTGTTCTTTGTTAAATGCATTATCTTGGTTTAGACAATCTCTTTACTCCCTGCTACCAGGGAGTATATACACTAGTCACTGGAAGAATTCTTTTTTTTTTTTTTTTTCCCGAAGAGACTGTGAAATACAAGCTGGCATGTTGGCTTGGGCAGTTCATTCATGGTGTCCCACCTTTCAAGAGTCCTACAGAAATGCACTACGAACTTGATACAGCAAGGATTGTCTAGAGCACAGATACTAAGGGTCTCCAAACGCACAGAAACATCTTACTGCATAGAAGATCATTCAGGTTATCTTATCACTAGGAAAGTTCCCTAAAATGAGGCCCTGGGCAATCACAGGAACATATAAAATATTTAATCTTTGCTTTATTTCCTTCTTATTATTAATTTTCTCCCAGTAATAATCCCTGATTAATTTTCCATTGGATATGAGAATTAGTGCCCTGGATTCAGCCTTCTGTATGCACCATTTTATGGAAGATACTATATGGATGGGCTGCTTAGAAGCCTAAAACACCCAAATTCCACATGCCTTTGCACTGTTACGCTTGAGGGTCTCCTCTGTTAAACGTTTTCATGATACTTTTACTCCAAGTTCACTGGACTTGTGTTCAGTTTGAAACGAAGTCTATAGTATTCATAATCTATTGCAAAATATTTTATTGTACTTGAAGGTGAACATATTTGGCAGCACAAAAGCCCAGCTTTTCCTCTTATACTGCCCCTATTCCATTTCCCTTTCCTCCTGGTGTTATTGATATCATAGGTACAGAATAAAGTCGGTTAGTCAAGAATTGATTCTAGTTTCGTCTGACTGGCCTTTTCTGATACATTTTTTTTTTTCCTCTGGTAAGCTTTTAATTTAGCTTTCTTCTTTCAGTGTGTTAGTTTCTGGTCACCCACCTCAGTTTATTTATTTATTTTTAATAAGGTAAATTATAATAATGATGGATTAAACATAGGTGTCTGAAGATAATGGTACAGTAAGATAGCACCGAAGAAAGATCCCTTCTTGGCAGATATTATATGATCTAAGGTGAATACTGGTGGGAAAAATGAACTGCCATGCCCTATCATTCAGTCTGTCCCATAAGTCCCTGGAAACCCTAAAGACCCACAAATTTTCACACATACCTCCTGCTTCTTTCATACTTCATACATTATTTGTTGTGAAGTCTCTGTATATAGGAACCTCGTCGTCTTTCTTGGCTCTCTTGTTCTCTTTTAAATTTTTGTCTGGCACAATATATGATCCTTTCTAGTGGGTTCACAAAGACAGGATTTCCAGCTTGGCTCAAGTAATCTTGCAGACTTTGCCATTTATTAATACTGAGTTTCATTTTATATTTTCTACAGGAGTAAGTTATGCTCTTCATAATTAGGTTATAGCACAGTCAACATATGTCCATCCTGACTCAAAATTTAATTTCTACCATGTTTTATTTTAGGGTCATTTTGACTAATTAAGCTATTAAAAGAAACAACAAAAAAAAACAAGCAGAATCCTTTTTGTCATTTGATATCTCAGTGCTTGTTTTTGGACTGAGTCTTATTCCATCAATTGTGAAATAATTTATATTGTGCTCACTTCTGCTTAGTGGCCCATCAAGCCCACTAAGTGTCTTGATACAATTCCTGTACACTATCACTTAGGATTTAGTCAAAATAAGTCTCCTCCTGTGCTCTTTTAGGACTCACCTTTCTAAAAAGAAATGGTTTAAAGGATCACAAAACTTTATCTTTAAACCTGGCTTGTTGAGCCACTGTGCTAGTTTTTGTGGACCAAACTGTTATTACTATTAATTAACAGAAATAATAAGTAATAGTTATAGTAAATTTGTAACATCTTTGATCACCTGTATTGCTAAGCATTCAGTATTATTTTCCTAAGTAGGAAGCCAGCAATGCCATACAATTTGATTGCATCTATTTGTGCGAACTAACCTTTAAATCTACTGGTACTCTTCATAGGAATCTTCTTCATATACTATTCATTTTCTTAGATTATATGCAGTATTTTAGGAGGAGGAATCTCTTTCCTTCTTCTGCCTCCTGTCACCCCCACAGCATAATTTGTTCTTTGGACACCACGGTGTCCTAGCGATCACTATAATTCATAACTGTTATTACATAAGTTACATTCCATTGTTTGTTTCTTTTTTCCACTATCTCACATTTAAGCTCACCTTTTTATTTTATTAATTATTTATTGCATACGCTTATAACAATAAATAAAGCCCCACTCCCTACCTTTGAAGCATTCTGTCTGGTTCTGGGTTGGAAACACGCTTCATCACTTCTGCTATTGGGATTCCCATTTTCATTTTCTTAATAAAGTTCTGGCCTTTTCAATCTTGCTCGTTACACACTTAACATTATAACACACATTACCTCTCTAACAGTGTCTGCCACTGGCCAAAAAGAATACTTTAGAACGTCTTCCTACTACTTTGCACATTTTTTTATTCATTTCTATGGTTTTCTAACTAAGGCAAATGCAAATTTTCATTCAGCATAGATGATGATGCACTTATAGGGAGACAGATTTATAATCTGCAAAAATAAAAAAAGTCATTGCCATTCTATGGTAAGCATGAGAAATACTAAAATGGACTAAAGTGTTTCTTCCAATTAAAAAGAAATTTAGCATTGGTTGCTTTATGGCTAGGTTTTGAAGTAACCTGTGATCCAAGTTTTATGCATGCAGAACAAAATGCATTTTAAAATGTTATTTAGCATAAGATCCCTTTATTACTGAGGTTTAACATTTTAAATGCAGATTTTGGTTGATAGAAAGAGATGCTGTAGAAGCCAGGTTGCTTCAAATGGATTTCAGATAGGCAGAGGCCAAAATCTTACATGAGTTGCTACAGACTCTAAAAAGTTTCTCAAGCAGCTGCTTTGTTCATAGCTCTCAACCACTTTATCATATTATTCTTTTATGTACAATAATTTCTGAGCGTATTTATCATTCAGTGTGGGGAAATAAAGCAGTACAGACTGTTACGTGGGAAGAAGGATATATAGCAACCTAAGAATTTCCACCTATCATCACAACTTCGCAATGAACTCAATGGACACTGCATAAATGAGCAACCTTGTTTGAAAGTCCTATTAATATTTTAAAAGTCTTAAGAATTAATGAATTCTTTTATGGTGAGTGTCATCTTCCTTTCTTTTGCAGTATTGATACACGTAGCCACTATGCTGCACGTTTTGCTAGGAATACTTTATGCGGTGGGGGGAATGTTAGAAGGGGACTTTTCAAAAGGTATATGCAAAAAAAAAAAAAATCTAAGAAAGCCGCTACCTTATGCTTGTTTCTTTCCCCTATTTTTTAAAAAAGTATTGAAAAATGCTTAAATATTCTCTTAATGAAATCGATTAAACCTTTCTACAGTTTTATTTATTCATCTTATCACAATCTTGCATCAGGAATCTTACTGAATAACAAGGCTTTGATAGTTCAAACCTTTATTGTTAAAAATATTTGTTTGTTGGTTATTGTACATAACTGTTACTATTTAGGCAGGTATGTTTTTATTAACACGTGCTAGGGCAATTCTATTTGGTTTAAAAGTAAGCAGAGATTTTTCACTCCACCACTGTTAAAAGAAACTTGAAATCAATTTTATTCTACGTATATCTCTTGACATTTAACTTAAGACAAAGCCAGTAAGTTCACATTCATATGACAGCACAGTGGAAATTGATGAAGACAATGTATTCCTTGTGTCATTGTAAATTTGATAAAAATCTGAGCATAATAAACAAAACAATGGAGAGGTAGATTTCTGTAAGAACTAACAGTGGTCTGCAGTTCCATTTTTCAAGCAAGAAAAAAGTCTTCAGACACTTGCTGGAATAACTAACACTTACTGTGTAAGTTGCCATTAGTGTTTAAGGTGCTAGTTGTCAAAAAAAAAAACAACCCATAGTTAAATGGACCATTTCAGAGTCTGATATATTTCTAACATCTGTGCTATGCCAAAATGCCTTGTAGAATGGAATAGGTCAGTAAACTCACTCATGCAAAAAAGGCAAATGTACACTTATTTTAGGTATTTAAGACATAAAAAATAACTTAATTTTCAGATGTATTATGCAACTATGACTTAATTTAGTCAGTGACAGCTATGGCATTCTATATTTTTGATGATCAGTACACATGAAACCGCAAAACAAGACAGACAGCAAGTTATATATGAAAAATAAGAAAGAACAATGAGAATAACTCAGCATGAAGCTAGAGAAAGATTTTAATAGATGAGAAGATGAGCCCATTTTTACAATGAACACTATTTAAAAATTCCACCTGTAGGCCAAATCCGTCTCCTACGAACTTGTTAGGTTTGACACTTGAACATTACTTTAGGATTTTGCTTAGAACAAAAGAATAAAAGCCATTTTAATCAGCTCTTCTTTTTAATCAGTGCAACTTGCATTTCATGAACAATTTATGGCACTCGACAAAAACATGGGACTTCTTTCAGATTTGCAGAAAACAAAAGAAAAAGGTATCCTAAAGAGAACACCATCGCTATGGATAGAAAACAGGCAGAATATGGTAGGATATGAGCAGGCATAATTGCATGCTTTGATATTTATGATGAAAGACCTGAGCTGAAAGAAAAATGACAAAAATGCTATCTTAGCCTTTTATGAAACAAAGAAAACCTGAAGGTCGTGCAATAGTAATTTTCATCATTCCTTCTAAAGCCTGGCAAGCTTTGAAAATTCATATGTAATAGCAGCTAGCTTTTCTAAGTGAAAGTGCTTTGAAATCATCTTGGGTTATACAGTATATAAAAGAAATCTTCATTTTTTTTAACTGTAACAAAAATTATATTTCAGAACATTAAGTTGACTATTTTAAATCATATTGTCTTAGCTTTACAGAAATCTTTCATTACATTGTACAATTAATTTTCTTAAACTCAGAATGTTTTACTGTATATATTAATTTTAAAAGAAATAATTACTGTAGATTATTTAGGAAAAAAGATTTTAAAAATTACAGTTTGATCATTCAATACTGTAAAGCATGTCTGGTAAAACACGCTGCCAAGTACAAGAAGTGTAATCTAAGAATATAGAAAATAAAAGGATGTTTAATATGAGATTTCTATGACTACATACCATGCTGAATTTCATTTCAATCCAAATTCCTCTGAACATGTACAGAATAGTTAAATTTAAAGATAACAACAACCTCAAATTTAAGGATACCTACAATCTCTTTAAAGGAGTGATGTATTCTCCCTAATAATATTCATTTGTCATACTTTGAATGGGTGGGACAGAGCTAGTATTTGAACTTAGCAATAAATCACCTTCTCTGGCTCTCTATATTTGTTTGGACCATCAGCGTTTTTTCCCTTCATCCCTGAAATAGAGGTTGAACTTTTTTTTTTTTTAAGTTGTAATTTGACCTCAATGCTTGCTTCCTCCAATTGAGACTGAATCCCCAGCAGCAGGAGAAAATATGAAAGAATAACCATCTCAGGGAGTAAAAGAATCCAATAGCTGGACACAAATCCAAACTTCAGAGGAAAATAACATCTTACTGGAATAGTTAAAGGAAAGCTACCCAAACTTCTGATTTTCCTTCATTATTACCCATTCTGCATATTTTTTTTTTCTTCCTAGTATTTTAGGAAGTTTATTTTTTAATGACATGGAAAGGTACATGAATTACATTTATTAGCCCATGCAAATTAACCATCCTGCTGCCTTTCCCTGCAAGTCAGAACAAAATATGTTTAGTTTTGAGGCATTCATTTTTATATTTTCTTTTCTTCTAATGTAATTTAGCCATTCAGAACTGGGAGGCTACGTATCAGAAGTTATTTGTTCCACCTAATTAATGTTAGGCACAAATCCACGTTGCTTTTGGCTGAATACAATTGCATGATTGGATGTACAGGACAAAAAATAATGTGCAGCTTACATCCTTGGGCTAAACCACCAAGAAAGAATGCTTGTGAGTGAAGAATGGAGGGAATATTGTACAACTGAGGTTTAAAAATAAGGTCTACAATGGCATTCACTGGGTTTTAAGGTTCACAGAAGTGAAACAATTAGGTTCAACAGTTTCAAGTCACTTGGAGTCTTAATATGCTCTAAATTCTTATCTCAGAAATTCTACATTTAGACTGGTAGAAGTGAGGTCAGAAACAAAGAATTACTTTTTGATCAGTTTTTGAACTGATGTTTTAGGCATGTAAAGCCTAAAAATGAAGAGCTCAGCACACTCTGAAGGTGAAAAAAAATATATGGAGATTTGATGACTATGAATATAGAGCTTCAACACTCAGAAAGTTAAGACAAGTCTACATCCTGAAGTAGTAAAAGATATTCAAAGAATTGCTCGGTGGAACAAGTGGCTGAGACTTGCTCCTTAAATGTGAAGGTACGTTGTTTTAATTCTATGCATCTGCAGGTGGCTGCACAAATAAAACTGAGCATTTTAGGTGATGGCCAGCTTCTGGAAAACAGAGGTTACTTGGCAGCTGTGGGGCCTCTACAGTGACTTCTGCTGTATCTTCTTTATTTTTTCTTGCCACTCTGCTCAGAAAAGAAGAGGAAAGAGCAGCTGCTCTTAAGAAACAGCCTGCCCCCTTGGTCTCTTTAAAGTCATCTATCAATTTAGAAATTTCAGAGGAAGTTGTATCATTATTATTATGCAAACTGTAACCCTTCAGAAAGTATTATTTCTTTAAAAAACAACAGTGACAGTTGTTAAATGCATGATTAAGGACTGAGAGAATTTGTTACCCTTATCACTACTAATGGGTACTACTATTGGTGCTATTGTTATCATTTTTAGTAGTAGTTGTGTTGATTCCTATATTGGTGGTGCATATGGCTTGCAAGACAATACTCTGTTATATTAGAAACTGTATAAATATTTAACAAATATATCAGTGTTCCAAAGAGCTTATCAGTGAAATATAAGATTACTAACAAGTGGCTACTTGTTGTAGTAGCCACAAGTAGCGAGTGAATAGTGAAGTGAATAGAGGTCATTTAGATGTCTCTCTCAATACAGATGTTCTGAACTGTCCTCTGGAGGCAGTTATTTCTCTTTGGCAGTACAGAAAAATCAGATACCTTAACTTAGATGCTCCTTAGATGAATCTTATCTTAATTAGATACACAAAGTTAGGCTAAATTAGACTGAATGTATACCTCTCAAAGAGCCAAAACTAGTTAGCATGACTATATTCACAGTGTGTTACTCTCTAAGCACTGACATCACAGCAGAATAAAAACTTACAGAAAACTTACAGAGGGGGGTGGAAGATAGCAAGAATATAATGTTTCTAACAGTGCTCAACTGCTTGACTGTGCTCTCCATTAATATTTGTACAATATTTGTAAGAGTATCACGATCTTCTGTGTTCCTTTATCTTCTAGGATGGATGCTATGACACTAGATATTCCTGATAAACAAAGACATTTCTTTCAGCTTATACTGAATAAAACTGTCCCTGTCCTTGCTCTGTTATGCACTTTTGCTCTACTAAGGAAAAGTTGCTACATGCTTTACAGGGTACTTAGCTACCATAACCAGCTTCTATGCAAGCTCACTGCATTCCGCTACTGTGATGTGCATCCCCTACAGCCATGTGCATATTGGGATTCACTATGAAGAGTTTGGTCTGTCAACCCCCCTATAACATCATACTGGAGTTTGCTACAATCTAAAATTTCCAAAAGTGAACTGGACTGCATCATTGGCTTTGTGTGACACTTAGCAATACAGGAAGAGCCTGACCTTTCTTTTATCAGGGTATAAAATTATATAGGTATTATTAGCATCTAGCTATTAAATTTTCAGGTAGGATCTCCTGGAATCCTCCAAAGTTCTCAGGCTTTTGGAGGATTTTGGAAGATAAACTTAAGGCATCACCCCATCTACATTTTAATTTACCTGAAGACTTTAAATGGTCTAGCAGCAGTTCACTAAAGAGAATATGAATTTGGGATTGTCCCTTGACGTAGAAAGCTTATCCTGGCAGCTAATGCATATGAAGCCTAAGCATCACTGATTTTCAGATACCTGTAGTTTACTCTTGAAAACAAGACATAGAACTTTCTGCTGTAAGATGTCAAAGAATTTCCAAGTAATCTGTCATTTTCACAGAGCGTACACTGCTCTCTGCATTTGTCTACTGAGTCAGTTTAAGTTTTTGTTTAGTTTGTCATGGTGAAATGCTTTCTGTACCAGTCAGTGACAGCTCTTGTAAATTTTTAGGAATAGGCTATACCAATGCATTAATGCCTTTTACTGATGTTAATCATGTCTAGACTGTATGTTTGTACTATTTCGGCCAGGTTTGTCTGCAAATAGCTACAGAAGGAGTGGCAAAAACTAGTATGCAGGGTAGCGTGTGCAATACAACGTAGAGCTGTTTGCTCAAGTTTTTGAGGTATAGTGAGTTGGAAAAACAAGAGATGTATGTTCCTTCATGAATGAAGATGTGATAAAATTATCAGCATACTATAAAAGCTTAAAAGCAGTCTGACTAATAATTTAGTCACCAGACTTCAGTTTTCAAGTCACTCAGGAGTCTAAAGTTGAAGAGAAGCACTTAAATAGATTTACAAAAACACCGAGACATGTTATCCACCTAAATCCTGCGGTATGTACATCACCTTCTTATGTAACTATCTTTCATAAATGTCATTGGATCCTAGTTTTGTTTATAGATAGACTTGTAAACCTAGCCTCAACTGCTGAAAGATCCTTCAAAACCTCCTTCAGCAACTACAGAACGATAACTGATAGATGAGCTAAACAGGACACAACTCATTGGTGGCAGAAGTGTGCAAATGGATGGAACAGGCTGTATCAGCCTACTACAGGAAATCTTTAGATTTCTACTTTTCCATCAGATTTGGTTAAAATCGGTCAAAGACTTCAAAAATTACCAGCATGACTGACAGATGCGCAGGCAACTTGATCACAATAGTCTCATGTTAGATTAAAAAATGGGGATAAAGCGTGACACAATTTACAAGCTTAATGAGACCAATACACAGCAGTATAAAATATTAGTGCTTTTCTCAAAATGCTATTTCAGTTCTGATTTTTGTTTTTCATTAAGAAAAAAAAAATGCCTCAAATCATGAACTAGTGATACAAAAATCTGCGGAGCTCTTGGAATGATAGCTCTGGGAGGTGTAAGTTGTCCCATTCTGCTCTTTGGAAAGGAGATATGATCACCTGAGACTACGCGATAAACCACTACCAGGGGCAAGCAGCAGGACTGGATGGAAAAGGATGCAGGAGAGACTTGACTTTACCTAAACATTTGCACGCATAAATGAATGGGGTAGTGGTTTGTCATTTTTCAAAGACTTTTATCTCAGAAATCGTTCTAAAAAAATAAAGTAACTACATTTAGGAAGTGCTCTTTCTAAGGTATTGTGGTTTCTGTTGAGACTGAACTAGAAGCTAATAGTCACTTCAGCCTCCCTGGGATTCTGGAGAACTCTATGTGAATGACAGAGGGTCTGTAGAACAGGGGTTTTAGGGCTTAGAAGATGGCAAAATCGTTGGCAAAACAATTGCCAACAATTTGGCAAAATTGTTGGTGGCAAAATTGTCACTTAGAATTCATCCTAATCGAGTTTAGGATGCATTGACTGAATTGTCTGAGGTTTAGGGTCTGAGAGACCCTGTGCATTCAATGAAAAAAACCAAGTATTGCCAAAGGGCAATTCATTTCACCTAAGACTCAAGCATTCTGAAGCTGCTTATCTCTACCCTTTGATTATTTATGTGCCTAGAATTACTAGGGCACTGATTTAGTAACCAGTTAGTTGGCTATGACTAAGTCTTAATTTCATATTTAAAAGAAAAATGTACATTGATTTTTTTTTTGTAAATGCATTGCTACATGACTGCTACTAAACTCGGAGAAATAAAAATTTAGGTGATTTACTTCTTTGAGCGTGTCTGTGTTACTTTCATATAGATGTCCAAAGAAAAGGACATACTGTGTTACCTACCCACGACATACTGAGAAAACTTGAGTCCTGAACTAAATATTTCAAAAAAAGGGTGATTAAGTTAAATATGTGATTTAGCTTAGAGCTCTTTCAAACACTGTGTAACTATCACACAGCTATAATCCCACAGGGCCTCAAGAGACACCAAATAATTCCTTGTAATTCTTCAAATCAGAAACTTTTCACAAAGTGGGGGTGGGGATAGGAAGCCCGTGGAGAGAGCTATGAAAGATAAATACAACACAAGTTTTAAAAGGAAGAACTTTTCTATTCTGTTACAAAAGAGAGAGCACTAGTTATTTGAAAACGTTGATAGGAACTGTTTATTATAAAGACCCATCTCTTTGTATTAAACACTTTTTTGGTCAAAAAAACTGACAATAAAACAAAGCGAAATCAAAAAAATACCCAAACAAACATCCTTTTCCACATCAAAAAAAAAAAAAAAAGCAGCACTACTGAGAATTCTTGGTTGTTTACAAACTCAGCATTCAAATGTTTTCATCAAACACTTATTCCAGGCAGTAAATGAAGTAATCTTTTCGGAAAGTAATAGGATTTTATTCTCATGAGATTCCCCTACAGAGAGGTGGCCACTTCTTTAAATCAGCCAGTCAGGTATGATGATACCTCAAATCCCAACTGCTTGAAGCAAATAAATAATAAATGAAGATGGTATTTGAGTCTGAAAAATCATCTGAGAGGTCAAGATCCTTCCTTTTGGTGAACTCTGTAAGATGTGTAGTGTGGAAGCAGAAGCTAAAGGTCAGGAGCTTGACCATGCACTGCACTTTGGCTTGTAAGCTCAAAAGTGGCTACTAACCATGAACCAAACACATCATTGAAGGTCGGGTTTTTTTGTGTTTCCTTTTTTTTTTTTTTCCCCTTCCTTCCTAACAGTCCAAGCTTTGCTTTCACTCCAGGGGAGTAGAGAGTCAGAAAATGATGCAGGAAAGAAAAGTTAGCATTCTTTCTGAGCACAAACCTGCTGCTAAGCTGGTATTTTGTATTGATTTTTCCTGAAGCCTGTAATCTTGAAAGCTTGTAACAGAGGATGAGGTAAATATCATTTTATTTGCTCAAATAGGTTTAGATTAGATTGAGATGAAAAACTAGGGACAGGCCAAATTAGGACTGAAAGCAGCAATTACAGATTATTGTTTCCAGCAGTAACTAGAATAGGTTATTTCACTGATAAAAAGGCTTGCTGAAAGAAAGAATAGGTGATTTTCCCTAGCCCTAAAATAATATCAGGAAAAGAATAGAAAAGGAAAATATAAATAGAAATTCATAATGAATTTGTTATGCTGTATGTTAAAAAAAGTCAGGCTACCTGTAGAGCAAATTAACATGTGAATTATTGACCTCGCTTAAAATGCACAGTTTAACAATATATCCTCAGAATACAGATCTCTGAATATATACAATATGGGTGCTTTCGCAAACTAGCAATATACTTTTCATTGTGTACATTTTTTCTCATCTTGTTGAAAAACAAAACATACCATTCAGCCTGAAGGATAATAATAAAAATCAGCTCTTAAAAGTAATTCCTTCGATAAAATAGTTTCTGAGGGGGGAAAAAAAAAGTGTACAAAAGCGTTCAAATGATACTGACAATAAGGCATGGAATTTAAAAGGCTTAACCATGTCTTATCTTAGAGTCTGTTTTATTTCTTCATCTTCTGAGCACTTCAAACATATGAGCTGTTATTCCATCTTTAGATCAGTAACTTTGAATTGTTCTACCTGTCATTCTGCAGTGACTAGCACAGCTAGATGTCATACAATGATTGTTTGCACTTTCATTCTTTCACATTAAATGGCAATCATCCGGTCCTTTTGATTTGTTTCTTTTATTTAGCCCTGAAGTTTTTACACTAGAATCTCATTAAAGCTGAACTAGTGTACTCCTGTCAAAAAACTAATGGAAAAAAGTTTAAAAGAGAAATGTTTCACCTATATTGTCACTTACTGGTAGAGTTGCATTTATCAGGATTTGCAGAGTTTACTTCTTTGGTTTACGTTCTTTTGGCCTTGTTCACCTCTCTCTGCTTTTTCCCTCTATTGTACAAAATTAGGATGATATGTTCTAATAAAACAGACACCTAAATAACAACAACAAAAAGAACAATAAATTTTCTCTCCTGGAAACAACCTTAATTTTTTTCATATTCTCTGCTAGTTAAGGATACTGCCAGAGAAATTTCCTATGCAAAAGACTAAGCACCTCATTGAAATAATGTCATTTACAGAAGCATAACTGTATGTCTTGAGTTACAGGAACAAACAAATTCAACAAATCCTCTGTTGCCAATATCTCCAGATGTATAGAATGCTATTCTTTGTCATTCACGCCGACAGCCAAGTCTCACCCTTGGAAATAACTCTGCAACCTCCCACCCTTTCCCCCTTCTGGCTGCATTAAATTTTTGATCCAGGTAAGGCCACTAATTACAACATCCAAAAAATAATTATTACTGAGCTCTTCACAAGAGTTCTCAAATTACACAAAACATTTATGCAGAAGTATGACTTACTCTATCAGGAACAAAAAAAAAAAACATACAAGACTTTCATTTAATCTATGATATGAAGGACAATGAAAAATATATCCATTCAATAAGAATCTTCTTTTATCTTATGCTGCTGCACTGACAGATAAGAGAAATATATCATGCGGATTCTGATCCCTCTATGAGTTCAGGAAAATAAGATAAGGGTCTGCAAAATGCTGGCAAATTAATCCCAGTGAAATTACTAACCATTTTGTCTAAAGATCCAGTAGTCAGGAGGGATAACTTAGAGGTCACCTTTACTATTAACGCTAAGGGTTTTCTAGCTGGTATTGTGGCATACATTGTACATCTAAATGCCCAATCTAAAAATGAATTCCTCAGCATTTCTGAATATGCTCCATAGACTTAACTCAAAAGATGCAAGCTTTTTCCCCCCCATGCAAAATGTGATGTTTTAAGCTTTCTTTCCTTCATTTGCCTGTGCATAAATGATGACCTCCTCCTTAGGAACTTAAACAATGTGCCAGCTGCTAGATGTCAAAGGATCTCTGTGGCTTCAACACAAAGATAAGATAGTACTTATTAATAAAAAAAATATGAAATTACCCTGTCATGTAATTGTTACAGAAAATGCATACTTAAAAAATGCATATATATGAAATAATGACCGAAAGGGAGCGCATTTCTCAGCAGTTAATGACTGAATAGAAAAGTTAATGGCTGCAGGTGAAGTCAAGGTCGCATAACTCAGCCTGTCATTAATAGCTTGAAAATGCCCAGCCAGGAGGTCATCACTGCTATTATGAGCCACACAAATATAAAAATATATAGAGGAAAATAATTACCTTTTTTTGTTTTGAAAAGTTAGAAGTAAAACTGTAGGTTGCCATGGATATGTTGTTCTGTTTACTGGAATGATATCCTCTCAGCAGTTAAAGGCCAGGGTTACAATTCAGCACGGTGCGGAGACAAAACAATTAAAGCACACAGCCCGCAAAGCAAACCTCAGCATACTGCAGGACCGAGGTTCAGGCTTATAATGAGTGGAAAAGCATTCCCTCAGGTTTATTCTAAGCAGTGATTATTTCTGAGGCAATAGTTTTAAGGTAAATAATGCCTTTTAATACATCTGTTTTCTAATTTGTCCCATTTAAATTATTATCTGCTTTGTAAATACATCTTTACAGCTTTGCAAAAGTAATGTATCAGATGATATTATTTATATATAACTAAGTCCACATTTCTTCTTGAATTCCTTTATTTTCACCATTCTTATCCTTTTTATCAATAATTTCCAGCACAGCTACAGATATTTTCCTCATCTGTTTATTCACGTTTAATATTTCCAGTTAATAAAAATGTATAGTATAGACTTATCCTTGTTTTGAATCCTGTTGAAATTGTGAGTTAGATGTCTTATGGAATGAGTACCAAAGGTTAATTAAGAATTGAATAAAAACATTCCTTTTTCAATTTTTTAATTGTGCTTTCTATTTTAGTCGCCTCTTCTTCGGTCTTTAGTTCTAAAAGAGGATAAATAACAGCACCTAACTTTTTTCATTACTATGCTATGTGCATGTCTGTGTTATGTCGTCCCTTTGTCTTACGTAATGGTCTATGTACTGAGGCAACAAAGAACAGAACTATACATAAAGGCATGCAAAATACTCTTTCAGCTCTCTAGACCTTATAGATTACAACATCATAGAAAATCAGCCAGTCTATTTAAAATGCTGTTCTGAATTTTCCTGAAAATACTAGTTAATAAAGCAGCACAGTCCTCACCAAATATAGGATTATGGAATCTAATAAATCTCTTCAATAAAAATGCTGAAATGTACTTTCAAAAAATCTTATCAGATGAAAAAACAAGTTTTCTTTAAAAGAGAAGCCCATTCTTACGTTCATAGAATTCACGTGCATAAAACCATGCTATCATTTACCTAGAGAAGGTAGCTTTCTTTGCCAGAATGGTTTAGAGTCTACTTGACCTGAATGTCTTTTGCAGTTGCCAACTGTGCAATAAACAAAAAGAAACATGCTAATAAAAGTTCTGAGAATAAGCACCAAAGTTATGAAAATGGGGCTAATGAGTTTTGTCAGAAGTGGCTCTCCCCAATTTGCCATTCTACTGTGGCACATTATCGCTGTTATTCATAGTACAACATGTTTATTGACAAATATTATTCTCTGGATTTATGTAAGACCAGGCGTAAAACAATTACATAAGAGTTAGCAATTGGCAGCACTCAGTAATCACAACATTATATCTGGAACCAAGACCAGAGTTAGATACTTGAGAACTGAATGAATTTACAGAAGAAGACAGTAAGATTCTCATCGGTCATGGTATGACTTGGATCATATTATTTCCTTTAACTGAGTACCAGAATCATGTTGAAAAATACATACTTTTATATAACTATACACACACACACACACACACGTATGTGTGTATGCATGCATATACATGTATATGTACACACACACACAGATATCATGTAAAAACTATTGGAAAGAGAACACAAGGACACTGAATAAGCACCTGTTAATATTTCTAAGCCCTAGATAACATGTCTAGACATTCAGAGCTTTCAAATGACATTCAAGGGTAAACATTTTCTGTAACAAATCCCATTCACCATCCAAACTGCTCTACAATAATATAAATAGCTCAATGAAGTTTTTAAACCTCTACACATACAGTAGACAAATGCTTACTGCTAACCATGCTAATGTCCTTCCTCCTCATGAAAGGTTTGCAAAACAGATGAGCCTTTCAGCATGGCCTCACGATCCGCAAATCCAGGGATTCTCAAACAAGAACATCGGAAGGAAGGAGGACCCTAGAAGAAGAATCCCCAGTATTAACCTTGGCTTTTTTTTTTTTTTTTTTTTTTTAAAACTCTAGCTGTAGCACGCTGAATGCCTCCGAAGTCTGTGTCTCCAAGGTACACAGCAGTGTACACCTTAGAAGTTGTCCTAAGGTCAAAATCAGCATTAAGTATTCACCTGGACACCAAATGGCATCGCAGAATCTGATAAGCACAGGATCCTACAGGCTGTCTAAAGAGACAATGTTTATTCCCACTTAAATGTCGTTAGCTTCATTTGTGTAATTGCTACCCATTATTAAAATGAGCTTGCTAGTTTCAAGGTCTCAGTTCAGTCTCAATATTACCAAGAGCTCATTCTACAGAGGGGATATCAGGGAGGACCTCAGCCAATTTGAAATGAATAGATCAGAAAAGACTGATCTGGTTTTGTTAAAAAAGCAAGCAAATAAACAAAAATACAGATGGTTCACTGAGAGGAAAAAAGAACTGAAGATCTATCTGATTTTATAAAGACATGACAGCTCCAGGTAAAGGCTTGTGGTAGAATTAAGATGGATTTTAACCGATTCAGAAGTCATTGATCTTAGCGCATCTCCAAACACAATGAACGTGTTCTCCCATCCATACTTTACAAAAGTTTTCATCAGGATAAGGTTATAGAAACTCCTGAGCACGAGATGAGCTAACAAAAATCTGTCTACTAAACTGATATTCCAAAACACAGTTGGTCAGAAATTAATCAGTCCAGAAATATCACTAGTATCTCAAGATTCATAGAAATAGGAAAGATGAACTTTTTAAAAGATCGAGGATGCTGAGCAACTTTTGATTTTGAAGAGTTTCGTTACTATATGGTTAGGTTTTCTATGTATAATTTGTTTGTGCAATACATCCAGGAACGGATATCCTACGGATATCCTGTAGACAACTACACTCATTTGGGACTATTCATCTGAATTAGCAAAAGAATTTGGGGCAGTTTGCTTAGTATGCCTTTATTAGCAAAAGGATTTCAATCATCCAAACAACATGTGAGATAATTTCAACATGGTAAAGAACATTATGCATGTATGATATTGAGATGATCAGAGCCCTGATGTGGAACTGTCCTACTTCTTATAAATGAACTTTCCAGAGGGTTTCCAGCCTCTAAGGCTAAGTTATTAAAAATAATAATAATAATAAAAAATCAGAAAAAACATTATCTGTAATTTAAAGATAGCAAACTTGAACCTTTTCAATGAGATTCAGCTTTTAGTGGTTTCTAATATTTCTCAATTCTATAGACTTGGTCTCTAGAAAAGCTCCTGCTTTCTGGACCACCATTGGATCTTCCTTCTAGATTTTGCAAAAACTTGTAGGGTTCCCCAGCCTCTGAACTCACGTAATTAACTATGCCTGTAAGCGTTCTTAAAAAAAAAAAAAAAAAAAAAAAAAAAGGCTTTAAAATTTCCTCCTTCTTCATTTTCTTGACCTTTGGGTCAGGTCTACAACTTTCTACGTTCTGATATATAATCTGGAGCTAGTAATTCTGTAAAAACCAGTTCAACTGACATTTTAAACACTCAATTATTCTTACGGATAGTATAAAACCAAATTCTAACATGTCCTAAAATTATCAAATTTAAATTTGGAAAGAAGGACCTCCATTTCCCCGAAGCAATTCCAGTCTTGACAATTTCAGTATGGGTCTGTAATTGTGACAGGGAAATTTAAAACCTCTTTCTTCATTGTAGACCTCTAATATCCCTCTATGAAATATTCTAGGCCACCAGAAAAGTTTTGAGTCTGCAGTTTTGACAGTGGTCTGCAAAATCTGCCAGCTCCTGGACACAGGCAGTCTAGATACATACTAAGTTCAGTGCAGTGCTGTTTCCTCATAAACTTCTCTACTCTTAAGCCTGTATCTGTAAAAATCAAACCATTGAAGCAAGATTTCTCTTAGGGTGAATTATTTCAGAATCAAAAGCATACAAACCAATATTTTTTATCTCTATTATAAAGGGGAGGATATATGTTGCATGTTCAAAGACAGTTTAAAGTATTCTTGAAATACGTGATTTTTAGTTGATGAGTTATTATACTCAAAAAGAGACATTTTAATTCAGTTATGAGTTGCATGTGTTTCACTTATTTTTATTTAGAGAATAAAAGGAGATAAAATAAAGAAGTTAAAATAAAATGCTGTGGAAGAGAGTTCCTCAGGTATATGTTTCATAAAGCATAGGACAAATTCCTTTATTTCTGAGATTCCTCTTAACAGGTCATTGCTACGATTTGCATCTTCATTTCCCCTAGCCGACCTCTTCCAAGGCAGTCTGGTATATGCTGCATTTCTGGAAGAATAGCTTTGTGAAATCAGAAGTCTGTGTGATCAGACAAAGCTTTCTGGCAATGCAGTTCTGTTGCTCTGGTCTGCATCTACTGAAATGCAAACTTACCTGGATTTGACTTCCGTATGAGAATTTAATCAGTCAGAAAGATGCAGAGGAAAAGACTTAGAAGCTGAATTATACTTAACAGTCAAGCAAATGGAAAAATGCACACTAACACGCTGTGCTGTATTAAGATAAAATGAATGAGTTGAGCAATTGCTTTTAAGACACATTGAAACACTTCTTAAGCTAGTATTCACAATTTATTAGTAAGTTTATTTATTATTAGAGAAAAATACAAAATACATTTTGAATAATTAAAAACTTACTCAATGACAGCTATCTCTCCTAATAAAAGGAAAGAACAAAAACCACCTGTACAGCTTCTATTGAATTTTATAAAGCAGAGAAGCAAGATTAAATCTGTACAGCAGATCTAAAGAAAAAGGAATAAATAACCTAGGGTAAGACCTCTGGAGACCAATTTAAATGGAAACTGAAAAGCAAAGGGTTCAATTGGCCTCCTATACATAAACATATCTTTGGATTTATTATAATTACTTTTAAAGCCAGAGAGGATCCAAACTGATTTATGAACAGTATAATAGCTAGGATTGAAATATCAGGATAGGTTATAAAAAGAATATCATCCACATACAGTATTCATTTATGTTCTTGCTTGTGTGCATCAGTAATGATACAGTAAGTTTATGACATCTCTAAAAGCTTCAGAAAGTGTTTTGAAAACTAATGTGAAGAGAGGAAGAAAAAGTGGACAACAAAGCATAGGTACCAAATTCAGGAAAAAAGATTCAAAAAGACTGTGGATATTTTACTGTCAACGTCTTTGAGGAATATTGAAATTCACACCTAAACTCCAAATGCTTGCCTGTACAGTTTAGTTTTACCAACACCAGAAAGTGAAGCCTTTTTACTCACATCAAATGCTATCATTGCATCTAGGGAGACTGCAAGGGCATTATTCTTAACCTTGTCTGACCAACGCATTAGATTACTCCCATAAAATCTCAGAAATATTGGACCTTTATGTAACTGCCTGCTTAAAAGCTGCTTCTCTCTTAAGGTAAGCTAAGTTTGAATAATCCTGTTTACAATGCATTTCCAATTCCCTATTTTTATTTCAAATCTAGTAAAACTGTGATTTACTGGTTTTTTTTTTTTTTTTGTCACATTGTAAGACACAATGACCCTTGTATAAAAGCGTTAGAAGTGCTTCTGAAAGAATTCACTCATCTGCATGTATTAACTGTTTTGGAGTTTCAATTAATTTTCTAGGAAATGTACCTCCTCATTATACGGTTTCACTTTATTTTAAAAAGTTCTGGAAAAAAGCTTGAGAATTTCAGCTCTTTTTTTAATTTCAATCCACTTAACTGTTTCTTTGTAACATACATGCCCCCATTATATGAGTGTCCATGTGTGGTGAACTTGGTCTTACTCTTGGGCAGATGAGGGAAAAAGAGAGAAGGGTAAAGAGGAACATGTGTGAGCATGTGTGAGCATGTGTGTGAGAGTAAGACCACTGCAAAATTTCAAATCAGCATGGACCATTCAGATGGATTTTCAGCACCTGCTGCTACCACTAAAGTGAATGAGAGTTCTGGGAGTTACTAGGAAAAAATGAATCTTTAAAACTGGAAACCCACTAAAGCACGAGCCATAACATGTTTCATATTAAATGGAAATCTTCAAAATTACTCATAGAAATATTCTAAAATTCCATTAAAATAACTGCTTATCTAGGAATCTGTGATCTCTATTGGAGCCCTGTGGACTGTGCAAAAATTCCCTCTACTGTTCTCCATATTTGAGGCAAGAATATATATAATATATGTTTCTGAGAAAAAAAAAAAAAAAAGAAGGTAGGTTAAAGGGCAATAATCCTCCATCCTTAAAGTAGACATGGCTGAGCTTCAGAAGTTAGTTCTACAGTTGTTGGTTAAAAAAAAAAAAAAAAAAAAAAAAAAATCAAAATGTATCCCCCTTTTCTCAGCTCTGATGTCCTTTTCCCATCTACAGAAAATCAGGAAGTTGACACAAATGCTGTTCTGGTAGCAGTGATTAGTGAATTAGAGGTTTTGTAATAATGTTAGTTGATTTCAACTAAATCCACTAAATACAGAGGTTCTCAAAGTATCTAAAAAATCAAGAATGAGTTAGACCTTTCTAATTCTCACAAAAGGAATAATAAAATCTCATTGAATTGTTCTTCCTACTTAATGGGAAACTAAAAAAAAATCTCAAAATTGCCAATATTTAAGGTTTGCTGTTATTTCTAGTAAATATTTAGGGTTCTCAAATTTTTATACAATTATATGATGGCAATTTAAGGGATGGATGTTATCAAAATAATGCTGCAGGTAATAAGTCAAATCTCTCTGTTTCTACAAAGCATCAGAAATCAATTCCAATACACACTCATAGATTCCAGAAATCTTTGATTTTGTGGATCTTTAGGAAATATAGTTCTGTTTTCTCCCCTAAGATAACTATTACCTAAATTTCCATTTCTTTTTCAAAGAATTTAAGAATAAATTTTCTTTTTTACACACTCCCAAGTGCTCTTTTTTTTGTAATGAAGGAATACTAACGTCAAAATTTTATAACTGACATTGCTAAACTTAGCAATAACTTCTTGTATAAATGTCATGACGATCCCTATTGGTCTTGCGTACAGGATTATCCGTACAGTATAGACTTCTACTTTTTAGTAAAAGAGTAACTACATAGCAATGCAGGTAAATGCAGTTATCCTTAGGTCTGTTCCCCTAGTTATTCATTATCAGACTACCAAAAGGCAGAAACCAGTCTGGCCATGGTTTCTTTGTGTGTGGACCGGCAAGCAAATGCCTTTCATTTAACATTTCATTTTTAAGACATTTACTCTCATAAAAATTATTTGAAATGCAGTCCATTTGCAGGACGGATAGCAAATTTCACAGAAACTTGTGGCTGTAATATCTGAAGCATATGTAATATTTATTATGCTAATAACAACAGTCCAAATTTTGTCCTTCCTTCTTTTTGATGCCTAAAAAAGGTGTGCAATTAAAAATATATTCTCATAAGTCGTTTGCTAATTATACCAAATCATGGAGGTCTATGAAGGGGGTAAAAAATTCCCCTTCAATGTTTGCTTTAGGAAGATTCCTTTGTATTCCTGGGAGGACAGGGGCCTCCTTTTTTAAATCAATAGAAAGTCTAGTTTCAAGACTTAACTGGTCTCTCATACACCAGGAAAGAGGTAGACTCTGAATTGACTCTGGGGCCCATCATTGCTTTCTCTCTCCCTACTTCTTAGAGTCATATGTTGAACAAGGTGGTTGGCCCTTAGGACTTGAATTTGCTAAGTCATTTCACGTATTAGCAAATCCACTTGATAACCATAAACTGGGATTCCCTTTCCTGGGATATACATCATGAACTTTATTACACATTACAGACCTCTGTAGAGTAGGTTTTGCCCAGTTTATGTCCTGAGAGGATTTTCAGATCCAGGGTCAAAAAAATAAGAGGGACTGTAATTAACTAGGTTTATGACTCTAGACCCTGCATCCTGCTTCTTTAACTGAGGACAATGTCAAAGTTTTTTACTGCCAAAATGCACTGCCAAAGTGCATAATGAAGGGATGGTCTCTCGAAAAGCTTACATAGTCTAAGCATATGAGGGTGCGGCACAGGCACTGGATACCTTTCTGTGCGCAGATTGATTTTCTTATGTAAAGTAAAGAAAGTGCATATAGACACACTTTTTATAACACCTGTTGACACCCAGTAGAGTTTGTCTCTGAATGAAAGAACAGCGTATGCATTCTGGTTAACGTGTCCTTATCCTTTCCTGTAACTAAACACACAAATATACTTTGAAAAGGTGTGTTTATTTGTTACCATGTGATGCTCATTAAAAGATAGCTGTGGCTATTGCAACAGGCTTCTGACAAAAGGAGGTTGAGTGAAGGGTGACTGCAAGTTTTGCTGAGCAATAAAAGAGTAAAGATGGAAGTACTTGTCCCTCACACAGTAAGGTTTGAATATAAGCATACTCTCACTTTCACCCTGGGAAAACAGCCTTTGTTACAGTACTGAATTTAGAAGATAGGAAAGGGCAACTAACAGGTCATTCTGCAATTTAAGAATCTTTTATATAGCTGAGTATGTAACATTCCAGTTGGAAAATTATAAGTAAGGAGCATTTGTCTCCAGCTTTCTGTAGGTGTACAGAACTAAAGAGACATGCACTAAGCAGTGATGTTTCTTTTCATTATGTAACCACTTTTTAAAATGCATCTGAGCTTGAATGAGATGAACCTTTGCTGAACTATGTACCTGTACGTAGGTAGAACAGTTTTGAACTACTTATTCCAAGAAGAGCAGTTTGTTTAGTAAAACTGTGTTATCTGCTATTAACTACACTCTATCTCCTACTTTATCACTTTTTTCATCACATGCATTTCTAAAGTGCTCAGGCCCACACTATCTGCTTACTGTCCTTTCTCCTTTCCTTACCTTCATGTGATACAAGCAAGGATGATCTGAACATTGCTGAAACATTCACGTTGCTGAAATGATGAATGGATTCAAATGAAAAACAAAATATTTTGTCTGACATTAGAACAAAAGTGTTGGAGCATAGAATAAAAATCTAATCTTTTGACTTCCATCTTGAAACTAGTTTGTCTGGATGATCAGGTGACCTATATTTAACATCACAAACTTCAATATATTTTCCTTGCTTTCTTATCCTTTTATCCTTCAGATTTCATTTTGGAGTCTGTTCTGGTAGTCTCACTTCACATACTTTGTCTTCTTGCTCTTTATTATTTGCAGTAGGTGGATGGGAAGGTGGGAAAGGTAAAGAGAGTAAGGGCTAAGCTTATTTGAATGATCTCTGTGTATATTTCAACATAAATCTTACCTTAAAAATAATATAAATGGTATGATTCAATAAAACTGCACATTATGCAGTTTAACTTCTACTGAAACAAAATTAACAAACTCATATTTACATACTGAAATTGCTCATTATTCTAATTTCCTTTTTTTTTTTTTTGCAATTTCTAGTATCTCTGTTTTTGCAAAAACGTTGGCTTTTGTTAAACTTAAAGCATGAGAGTAACATGGTTGATCTATTCATGATCTTCAAGTTGAGAAGATGTATAGAAATTTAAAGAGTAAGGTCTTAGTTTATTTTCATGGAACCAATTAAGTTATAGGTAAATAGGCTAATCAAAAAATCTTTCCAATGCATAATGAAATATTTTAAAACATAGCTTGGAAATGGCCATTTGCAAGATTCTCTATATATAAGCAGTCCATGTCATGGAGAGTCTATGTTTTCTGTCATGTTATTTAGCACAGATTTCATTTTTTTTGTTTGTATTTAGGAAAATCAGTCCAATTTTCCAACTGCTGATATACATCTAACCCAACACTTTGTTGTTTTATTTTATTGTTATAAGATCATTTATCTGTCATAGGAAAGAAAATGAGCAGCTATCTAATTCTGGCTACAGTTTCTGGATCATCCAACTTTTGTTACATTATAATTCACATACAGTCAAAATGCTTTATTTTTATTTAGATACTTAGTGTAAATATTCTCCTAACCTTCCAGACTAACATGCAATGTGATGAAATACACAGAGATATTTCTGTCATTTGAAATCCACAGAGCTCTTCAGAGTCATCATCTCCTCACATGGTAACTCTTAAAGGATTCTTGGACAAATACTAAATAATATTTAAAAGAACACATCATAAGTTCTTTGGGACATCACCACCTTAGTGCATAAGCTTCAAACTGCATCTAGTCTCTTCCTTTTCCTTAGCTCTCATTTATTCTCAGAAGACAAAATATTAAGTGCAGTTACTTTAAGAAATCACAGAGTATGTGCAGTGGCTTGAACACAAGAAACAGTTTTAGCAATGTATACTTTTAAGAAGATTTTTAGTGTGCTTACTCTTAATCCTCTCATTTTGGAGAAAATGCATTGCAACTAATTCATTTGAATTTTATTTGTGCCTACATACTACGTGTATTCAGGTAAAGTCAGTGAGTTTTCTTGGGAGAGTCAAATAAACTAGATGAGATATTTAAAGATAAAAGGAATACTTCCAAACAGTACTTGATAAAATCAAAGGAAAGAAAAGAAGAAAAAAGCCATGATAGTATTAGAAAGAGTTCCCTATATTTTATTATTATGGTCTCCTTGAAATTTACTTTATATGAGTTCCACCCAGGAAAGCAGTTTATGAAAAAAATCTAAAATCTAAGCTCTATTGAATTATCTGTTAAAAATCTCTTCAAGATTACACAGATGTGTAAAGATTTTCTCAAAGACAAAAACTAAGTGCTTCGCTAACAGAAGCTCCCTAAATTGTATCAAAACTCAGTTTATATTCCCACAGATGTCTAACAAGCTGCGTATATGGTCTTGGATTATAGACTGGGAAAAAATCAATAGCTTGCTGTCTCAAAGGCACCAATATAGATTATGAATCACAGCCAGGAAGTTGTCAGTGATCTCAGCTGCCAACAGTGCTTCAGTAAAGATATTTGCTAGCTCATATTCTTTTAATGCGTAGCTTTTATATATGAAACAGAACAGGTCACTTTTGACCAAAAAAAAGAAGAAAAAAAAAGAGAATTTTAGGAAAAACTGCAATAGCCCACAAAATAAGAAGCATCCAATCTTATCTAAATAGTAACTCTTAATAGCACAGGATTTTTTCCCCAAAAAAGACCTTCCTGCTGTAATTTTTTCATGTTTATTCCATATATTATTTGTATGTGTTGGAATTAGTTCATACAGTTGTAGGAAGCAACAAAAGAACCAGGAGAAGTTCACTGAAGGAAAGCAATGGTAGGATTTTTATCTATTATTCTTTGACAATAATACTGTAATACAAGAATGTGTAAGATCACCTCAGGGAATAGAGCCTATCCATAGATAAAAGTCTGGGAAGGTAAACCAGGTTAAGAGAAATCAGCTGCAGCATAGTAATCTGAGGGAAAAGCATCCAATCCAAAAGAAGTCATCACATTTGGAACTAAATTTTCTCATGGACTTCTTTATATGGAGATAGTACAGATCCAGAACGGGGACACAGGGAAACAGACATTACCTGTAACATCCATATCCCTCCCTTTTTTTGCTTCTTCTTAGATGCCACATTTCATATGAGCCTCCACAGTGTTGCAGGCTAGAGCTTAGCAGGTTTTGGAGGAAGAGACAACGAAGAGAATGGGAGTCCAGCTGCTCTACATCATTCACTGATGAGATTGCTGATTTCACATTGAATACTATTGAAGCAACATTAATGCCCTCAGGGCTTCTTTGTGGTTGCTGTTATGTGTTGTAGGGTGATTTACTGACAGACTGATTTCCAGAGTAAAGCAATCAATGGAAAGTAAGGGACCATTGAAGAGACCGGCATTGCATGTGATTGATCCACACAATGTGAGAGAAGTAGTGCAAGAATATTTGCACTGCAGTTAACCAGTTCTCTCTACAACTGCTGCTATGATAATTTTCACACACATTCATCTCCAAGTACAAATTTTTGACTTGCCCTTTTAAGGAAAGAAATAGAAAATGGGTGCTAGAAATTGGGTATATCTGAATCATTTTTGCACTGCAATAGATGGAAGCCAACTAGAATGTAAGTAACTAATACTATGCAGATGACCCAACTTTTCTGAAAGACTGAAAAAATCTGACTAATTCTTTGCATGAGCAAAGGTCTTCAAGATCCTGGCCATCTTGTATTTTATATCAGCTAGTTTTATTTTCTATCACTTTGTTAGCATTTGCAAAAACATCAAAGCTGGTTCTTTCAAATAGTTTTAGTTACTGTAGTAATAGCTTTTCATGTTAGCAAACATTGTTATCACTGAAAATAGAACATTCGCCATTTTTTTTTGTCAGTGACGAAACGTCCATGCTTAGCAAAATAAGAACATTTAATCATCATCATCATCATCATCATCATCATCATCATCATCATCATCTTGGGTCCTCCTGAGCCAGAATTTCTCTGAGAGTGAAGGCATAGTTTGTTTTATTTACAAACACTCCCTTCATCAATGATATTCCATTTATCTTCAGGCGTGAATTAAAAAACCCATTCAATTCCAGTATGTTTACAGTTTCTGAAATATAAAGACAGTAAGAAATAAAAAATCAACATGTAAGATAGCTAAGGCATCCATAGTAACCATAAAACTGTTCCATATTTCAAACAGCAAATCCCAAGGCACAGTTTGAAAGTCGAACAACTTTATCCATTTGTACCACCTTTCCACCAAACAGTTAAATGCTGAGTTCCTCCTAGAATTTATCTGAGGGTTTATTTTAACAGCTCCCATGCTTTTATCAATTCTCATGATCAAAATCATTTTAAATAAAAGCTGGCTTAACTCCATTACTTATAAACTTTGCATATGAGCAGATTTGACCTTTTATTTTAGGTCCATTGTTTGTCCATAAAATGCAGTTTCAGGATTGCCAAAATTATTAGGTTTCTGGGAAAAGTTTGATTAACAGATTTAGCCAAAAAAAATAGGTATGGAAGGAATCAGAAATGATGAAAACTTATTTTGGCATTTCTCAAAAGAAACTTTGAAAGTTGTTGTCAATTAAATTGACAGGAAAATTTTTCATTTTCCACTTGTCAATAGTGACACATATCAGGGAAGCTAATCCTTTGCTTCAGATACAGTAAAAGCGAGCACTTCCAAAATGTATTCTTCTCTTTTGGATCATCCTGAACCAAAGCTGTAGACTGGAAGCTGCATTCTTAATGATTACAGCAACTTTTTAAAGCTATTAATTGGTATCGGCAGGCCCCGTTTTTTATTATATCAGAAGCTTTCCGGATGCACGAAACCTCCGTCAATAAATTCTTAAGGAGGTAGTGTTGCATTTCACATCCTCTCTAGTGAAATGGGGTTTATCATACCAATATGTTATATGGCTTAGTTAAAGGCTTAATTTGACAATAAAAATGACTAATGGCAGGGCACAATCCTCCCTGCTCCGTTAGGTACCTGCAAAGATTAAGTGACACAACCCTGAGGGCACTACCCGGCCTTACCGGCCCTGCCGAACACCCTCGGGCTCCCCGCCCCTCGCCGTGGCCTCAGGCCCTCAGCTCGGCTCAGCCCGGGCCGTCGGTCCCTGCCCGAGCAGGCTGCTGCCCGGAGGCCGGCGACTCTCCCGGGGTGGGGGTCGGTGCCGGGGGCTGCCGCCGGGGCCGGGCCGCTGGTCCCGTCCCCCCGCCCCGAGGGCACCGCCGTGGGGCCGGGGGGTGCCCGTGGCCGGACCGGGGCAAAGCCGCGGCGGGGCTGCAGCCGGCGGCGTCGCGGGGCAGCGACCGAGGGTCCCGGGGGCGGGGGCCGAGCTGGGGCCGGGCCGGGGGGAGGCAGGGACAAGGAGTCGGGGGAGGACCCTCAAGGCCCTGAAATTAACCCTTTCAACCAAAAGACCTAGACTTAGAAAAGAGAAGAAAACACAAAAGATTCCTGTGCGTGTTTTCTGCGATTCGCAGGTATTTAACTGTTCAGGTAGAGCCATTGCAATTATACCGCGTAACATTTTTTGCCAAGCTTGGGAAAAAGTCTGACTAAGAGATTTTCACTTGAACGTAACTTAACGTTTTGTTGGAACATGAAAGCTAGTAACTAATAACTACAAAACTCTCGATCTTGCTATCTATAATAATAACAAGACTTTCAAGTTCTGCAAGGCTGCTGGATCATCATGAGCCGTGCTACTTAATGCAGAAAAGGCACCGGTGATTATGCAGGCGAGCTGAATTGCTTTCCCAAGCAACTAACAACGTATGCAACTCGTATTGCTAATAAGTCTCTCCTTTGACTGCCAGTTCATTGCAGAATTAAGCAGTAGACGCAGGGCAACATGAGACTTGCCATCCTTCAAGCTCTGAGCCCATGAGCCTGCAAGAAGTGCTATGGCCTAGGAAAAACTTGAATCAGTTCTCCTCCAGTTTCTGAATTTAGCTGTAAGTTCTTATATGATTTCTTTCGTTCTGTCTATGCCTCTGTCTTGATAACTTTTTTTTTTTTTTTCATCAAATTCTTCTTGAGTTTCAAGTTGAAGGAGCAGAATATATAATAGAAGTGTAGCTGAAACTCCATTCAATATATGGGTATCTTCAAATGGGTTGATATAAGGTGTGTTCCACTATGCGGCTTGATGTTTGACTATGTTCAACAGCAAAACATTGACTGCAAAACATCTATGACTTTAGAAAAGTATTTTGCATCTTACCAAGTCTTGATATCATTTTGTTTGAGAAGAATACCTCATTATTCTGCATGTAAACAAACTGAAGATGACTCTTTAGTCTAGACTGTTCATTATATTGGAATGCTTTCATACTTCTACTCTAACGCAGGGCTGATGGTAGCCACCAGCTTTATTTTGCATTTATTTGTCATGGTTCACCATCTCTTTTGAGTGGATAGGGAGGAATACATATTTCTACACTTTCTAGTCTTTTTACCTGAATGAAGTTACAAACAAACAAATCATCCTGCAGGCAATCATTCTCTCTCACTATTCTTTATTTTATCTGCTTTCTCTATTCTTTATGATGTCTCCTAGCTCTTTCAGAAGCTCTCCGTTGAGGTAGATGTTTAACTCTCTAGATCTGTGAAGGTGAATAGGTTCCATTGCAAATTACTGAAGTAATCACAGCATTTATTTTCTTTACATATTGCCATTTGTATCTCTCTTGGGTACATAGTTCGAGCATTTAAGTATGTTAAACAAGGAATCTATCGTAAGGCGTATATGACTTAAAGGGCTGATGTGGTAAAGTGAATAAACACACTGAATGCACACACAAAATGCGTGTAGTCTTTAAGTTGGTATTTCTTTGTGGCAGCAAAGATAACTAGTATATACACTTCCTGAACACTACACAGGGAAAGGGCATAGAGCAACAGAAGATTATAAATTTATGTTCTTACAATATAGGGTGCTCATTCTGCATCATCTGCTGGTGGATTGTCTATCATATTAAATTGTGACATCAAGACAAGATATTCTTTTAAAAGATCATTTATAACTTACATCAAAAGTATGAGCCTGATTCTAGAATGCCTGTGACAAAATTCCTGTGCTGTTATAAACAAAAATGTTGTAGTCTTGGTATACAAATCCATGGGTCAAAAGAAATTCCTACTTCAGCTTCATCTGGCTTGGTTAGAAACTGCATGCTAATGAGTACTTTCCGGAACTGATGCTTTTTCAGAAGGTTTACTTCTCTCTAGATATTTTCTGCATTTTAATTTTGTTGTTCTTCATTTCAAATATCTATCTAAAAATATTGATACAAATTAATCCAGAATTATCCAGGAGATAGTTTAGGGCAATTCTTCACTAGTGTAAGATTGATGATATTACCGTAACCGTACCTTTATTAAATACCTCCAAGCTGCTGGTAGGACTGAGAGAAATGAAACAGGGTGTGATACTGCTCTATCCTCCATAAGGAGGTTTTACAGAATTCTTTACATCTAATTTATGTAAATTAGAGTTATTTCTCTGCGGCTTGTATTACAGCAACTTTCTAAAGCTTAAGAGGTCACAGTGATGCTTTGAAAGACTGCTCTCACTGTATCCATAGGTCAGATGTAGCTGAGTATCTGATCCATTTACTTTTTCCCTCAAGTGTTTCGTATGCTGTTTTTGTTATTTTCCTCTTTAAAGTAAAAGAGTAAAATTTATGTCATCAGAATGAGAATTGTAACTGCGTGAAGGATTCATAACAAGAGTTGCACCTGAAGAAACAGTCTTCCCCTTTTTAACAAAACATTACTATTAATAAAAACCAAGCAAACAAAAGCAGAAAATGTAAGTCCTTGAATCTGTGAATAGTCTTTGAATAGTGTTTTACAAAGCTTTTTGTGATTTGACTCCATTGCTTCCCAATATCATCATAGCAGTTTTCCTTACGGGTACCTTTCCTTAAGGTACCAGCAATGCTGAGCTGACTAGAAAGCACTCCTGAAGTAAAACTACAATACCAAATAAAAACTACTCAAAACTACAATACTTAAATATTTTTCTCTTATGAATAGTTTGTCATGCTTCTCCCAGTTCTAAATTATCGTGCATTTAAGAAAAATATCCCATCAGAGAACTGAAGAAAGCTAAATTAGAAGGTACTTAAAGAGACAATAGGGGAAGGCTCTTAAAAAAAAAACCATCTCTGTGACCTTACTACAATTATATCAGAAGGCTGTGCCTATTGATACAAAATTAACTGCATTCATTAACTTAACAGAGTAAAAATTAATCCTGTGGAATAAAATTTCCAAGAAAAGAGCTTGTTGGTAATAACAAGGATGGCTTATTAGCTTCAGCTGAAGGTTTTACTTAACAAAGGAAGGCAGAAAAGATGTTAAAAAATTTTCCAGGATTACTTCAAAACAAATGAAAACCTAATAAAATAAAATCCCATCTGAACTCAGTTGTTCGCTAACTAAACTCACAAAGAATTTTTGATATTCTGTAAAATTTGGAAAGGAGTATTGAATTTTTTTTGGCCAGGAAAGCCATATGGTAATTTTGCCTTCTAGTTTTCAGATGACTGGAAAGAAAAAATTCCAAATATTTTTGTCATTCAGAGGTACAGTTTTCCTGTCTTCTTGGTGCAGCCATTTTCTGGATGTTAGAGTAAATTTGATGGCTTTCTTCTCTATCCTTCTTTTGGCTGCCTTTCTAAATATTTTTCAGAAGTGTAGTCTGGAGCAACACATATATCCATAGACAAGCCATCTCTTGACTTTTCGATTATATTCTTGTATAATGTTGTAAGAGAAAAGAAAAATATAGATACTTATTAATTGTTGCTTTTAGTATCCTAAGATTCCTTTTTCAAAACTAAGGAGATGTAACAGGACTTTTTGTGGGTTTTTGTGTTTTGTGGATTACCTGCTGAATCATCTATCTGTTGCAATTCCATTCTCAATGGGTGTAGCTATATTAGCATTTTATTCCGTGGTGTTGAAGCAAATTTCCTGTTTGTCTCTACTTACTATGCTTTGATTCATAACAGAGAGTGGTCTTAAACAGCACAAAATGGAATTGTTTCAGATAAAATCCAGCTGGAAGATGCACTCCAGAAAGCACCTAGTGGACTCCAGCAGCTAGTGGCCATTCAGTCCGTGGTACCTGTAGGGCTGTTTTGAAATGAAATTCCCTGAAATGCATGCAGTATGGAAGATGAGTCCTTGACACCATTGCACAGTCTTCATCCTCTGAAGTTTACAAGACTG
Source organism: Struthio camelus (assembly GCF_040807025.1). Taxonomy (NCBI): domain Eukaryota; kingdom Metazoa; phylum Chordata; class Aves; order Struthioniformes; family Struthionidae; genus Struthio; species Struthio camelus. Next base: position 128,251,975 of record NC_090943.1, read on the forward strand.
CACTGGATAAAGCCCTTCCTGGAAAAGCCCTGAACAAACTAGTCTGGTCTCAGAGTGACCCTGCTTTGAGCAGAAAAGAGACCTCCTGAGGTCCCCTCCAACCTGAATTATCCTATGACCCTGTGATTCTACAGTACATTGTTGTATCTCAAAATTCCGTAATTGTATTATGTAGTTTTCTTAGAATCAGAACTACTAAAATGATGGGCATGATGATTTGGTCTGCCACATATGGTCTCTCTCCTGCCTTTGCTAAGTTCAGAAACATTTACTTTTCCCAAAAAACTATTCAAAGGACTCTACAGTAAAAAGCATCAGGAAAATTAGGCACAGATGCATTAGATAATAATGTATTATGTCTAGTTTTGTACTAGAAGCAAATATGTTCTGTGTTTTTCAAATTAAAATATTACAAATACCATTCTGAGTGCATCTCCAATACTACATAATGTCATGTGAAATACTCTTTATAGAACAAACTTTAAAAATGTTAGGTATAACAGCAATCTATTTGACTATTTTTTCCCATAATCTCATTCGCTATTATTTTTCATCAGTCAGTGTACTATAGTAGACATAAATAATGTAAAGTGAAATATAACTTTTAATCAAGAAATAGACATTTTATTTATGATGGGACATTCTCTATTACTGTACAGATATCTTTTGAACTTAGTTTTAGAGTCTAAAATCAGGAAGAGACATCATGATCACTGAATACCATCATCTGCAGATTGAATGAACCTCACTGCCAGCAATCTATACCAACAATGCCACCTCAGTCTCTGCAAAGGTGATGGAACAACTAATCCTAGATACTATTTCCAAACAAGTCAAGGACAGGAGGGTGATCGGTAGTAGTCAGCATGGCTTTACAAAGTGGGAATTGTGCTTAGCCAACCTGATAGCCTTCTGTGATGAGATGACTGTGTTGGTGCATAAGGAGAGAGCAATGGGTTTTCTTAACCTTGACTTTAGGAAGGCTTTTGACACTGTCTCCCATAACATCCTCATAGACAAGCTGATGAAGTGCAGGCTAGATGAGTGGTCAGCAAGGTAGATTGAAAACTAGCTGTAACACCAGGCTCAGAAGGTTGTGATCAGTGCCACAAAGTCCAGCTGGAAGCCAGTTACTAGTGGTGTCTCCGAGCGGTTGATACTGGGTCATACAAATGCTGTTTATTATCTTCATTAATGACCTGGATGATGGGACCGAATGCACCCTCAGCAAGTTTGTAGATGATACAAAACTGGGAGGAAGGGAGAGAGACCTTGACAGGCTGAAGAGCTGGGCACAGAGGAACCTCATGAAGTTCAACAAAGGCAAGTGCAGGGTCCTGCACCTCTGGAAGAGTAACCCCATGCACCGGTACAGGCTGGGGGCTGACCTGCTGGAAAGCACTTTGCATAGAAGGACTTGGGGGGGTCTTGGTGGACGAGAAGTTGAACATGGGCAAGCAATGTGCGCTTCTGGCAAAGGCGGCCAACAATATCTTCAGCTGCATTGAGAAGAGGGTTGCCAGCAGGTGGAGGGAGGTGATCCTCCCCCTCTACTTAGGCCTGGTGAGGCCACATCTGGAGTGCTGTGTCCAGTTCTGGGCTCCCCAGTACAAGAGAGACACGGAGCTCCTGGAGCGAGTCCAATGAAGGGCTGCAAAGATGATGAAGGGACTGTCATATGGGTAGAGGCTGAAAGAGCTGGGACTGTTTAGCCTGGAGAAGACTGAGGGGGGATCTTATCAATGTATACAAGTATCTAAAGGGAGGGCGCAAAGAATATGGGGCCAGACTCTGCTCAGCGGTGCCCAGTGACAGGATGGGAGACAATGGGCACAAACTGAAATACAGAAAATTCTCTGTATGAACATAAGAAAACACTTCTTTACTGTGAGGGTGGTTAAACACTGGAACGGGTTGCCCAGGGAGGTTGTGGACTCTCCATCCATGGAGACTCACCTCAAAATCGGACTGGCCATGGTCCTGGGCAACGTGCTTCAGGTGACCCTGATTGAGAAGGGGGATTGGACCAGATAGACTCCAGAGGTCCATTCCAATCCCAACTATTCTGTAATATAGTGATCCTGTGATTCTGTGAGATAATGGAAAAGTCTGAAGGACCTACTACCATGTAGTTACCTTGGGTTCATATACAGCATGAACTGCATACTGATACTTCAGCAATTTCCCCTAAAATATAAATAAGCAGGGCTACCAAGACCAATCACTAGCCACTAAAAAAAAAATCTCATTTTTTATCATAAGATGGATTTCTGAAGCATAAATTACGTATATTACTATTTAAAATACCCCCTTATTGAAAATGTAGCGCACTGTGGATAAACAGATTCCCTCTACTGTGACTGGGGACTATAAAAATGCAGAACTCATTAAGGAAATCTTGGAGGAAAAACAAACACTACTTAAGACATTAAATTGTGTCATGGATCAAAATTGTGAAACATTGCCACCAGTCAGGTAGTCTCAGACTCCTTTTTCAGATTTCTCGTTGTTTCTGGCCTGACAGATGGCATGATGATACTAATATAGCAGTTGTTACTATGATACCTATTACAAATAAATTACATAGTTTCTCAATACCTTCTTTCAGCATATGTTAAGACACCTAGAACGGAAGTTAATGTAAGATCTTTAAGAGATAAGCAAACAATTTAGATGCCATTTTAATTGCTTGACCTATAACAATGTCTTTTCTAAAAGTTTGCATGCCAAGTGTTGGAGGACTGGTGGGAGACTACCTCTAAAAATTTGCATCTAAAAATTTGCATTTATTGTTGGAATATTTGGTAATATGTATGGCTGCATTGTGTTAATTATAATCTTTTTCTTTTTGTAAGTTATTTGAAATGTGTCATACTTCTGGAATGATCCACGTGGCTAAACATACATTGATTTTAGACACATTGTGGCAGCCAGGGCATGCACACAACCTTGCAGATGTGACATGATACGTGTGGGGCTCTGCACCTTTTAGAATGGCAGCTAGGGGCCAGTCAGGATACCTCAGAAATCCTAGAGAGCCCACAGTGTCACAAGACATCTGGCAGCTGAATCACTCTCCTCACTTCCAAAACAGTGGGAAAACCATTCAAAACAAACAATCTTCTCTTCATATTTTTTATCAAAGAGCATTAAGGTAGCATGAGTAAGCATTTCAAAACCAGGAAAAGACATAATCAGCTTAACCATGAATAATTTTAATTCTTTCTCGTTAGGTCTTCAGATGCACAAGGAGTCTAACATAATAAAAATATTTTATTTTGAATTCACATATATTTGCCTGCTTTACAGTAGTGTTAGGGATTCATATTTTTTCAGTAACTTCGTACCACACTGTGAAAAGTTGTGTGTAACTTTAGTCACTTAAGTAATCTGACATACTCAGGATGTGCTTTCTTATAGTAAAAAAAAGTGCTGTTTTCATTATCAGCACACTCATTCTTAGGGATGCTTCAAGATGTGAGACAGTTATCTGTGAAACTAATTGAAGTGCACATCATGTCCAGCATAACTTTTTATTAATAACTAGGAAAGAAAGTGCATGGAAAATGGGATAAAATGCATGTTGGGTTCACCAAAGGCAGATCATGCCAGACTTACCCAGTGGCTTTGTTGATAAGATAACGAATTCTCCAGACAAGGGAAATGCGGTACATCTAATCTGTCATGACTTCAGTATAGCTTTTGGTACAGTGCTCCTTTCAAAGTTGTTTAAGATAGTAAGGATGGGAGTTACTACAAGAGTTGTGAGCTGGAGATAGCAGGTAGAAAGCAAGCAAAGAGAAGATGAACTGTACTGGAAGGAGAAGCATTGTGCTTAAGAGAGTTCTCTAAAAATTTGTTCTGGGGTCGGTATTTTCACTGATGATCTCCTTGTTTTTCCTCTAATTCACCCCTAAAAGTGCTAGTAGTACTTCAGATATTATCAAATCACTGGTAATTTCTGAAAACTTACTCTAAAATGAGATGAAGATATGAGAATTATCTTTAGATTGTATGAAAAATAAGGAAAGGGAAGAAAAGCAAAGAGTTTCTCCCTTTTCTCAATGATTGTAGTTTTCCTAAATAATGGCATTTGACTGGAAACTGCAGTCAAAATTTATATATATATTTATCTATATGTATATATATAATAGCTCTGACAGCAGTGAGTACCTTTGCCTAACGAGTTTTCCTTTTTCCATATTGTATCTCTCCCTTCCCTATATGTCTGTGTGGCCTGTTTTCCTGATAAATTTCAGAATGTAAGACTTCTGAGATAGAAAAACAAAGGGACTGGGCTGCATTTTCCCAACATTTGTGAAGTACCCCAACATCAGAATCGGGGCCTCAATGCTTAAGCAAGGGCCAAAATCAGCCCATGAACTTTTAAAAGCCAATTAGAGACAAGAATAACAATTTTATTTAGTTTATAACTGGACAAGGACAAACGTTCGTATCAGTTACGAAAACATAAGGATGAGCGGCTAAGAATGCAAGAAGTGCTGTACTTAGCCCCATAATGAGTCTCCAGTAGTGCCGATTATTTAGGTAGAGCACATGAACCTTGCAACTCTCTGCAGTCCATTTACCTCACAGGCTCCCAGCAGCTGATGTGTTAGTTGTTATACTTCCCTGGGCAGTTTCTTACCAGTTTCTCATGGGTCTGTTGTCTAGGCATTTGTGTGATCCCTTTTTGAAGATGCTGATACTCTCTGCCACCACAGCCTCCTGTGGCAGCAGGTTCTGGAAGTTCACTACTTTCTATGCAAAGAAATACTTTCTTTTCTATCTATCTGTATAGAGTTATCTCCTCATAGTTTCATTTAGTATCTGTAGCGGTGCAGGATTTTGTGGACAGCAATAGCTGCATAGGTTTTGTGGAGTTTTAAGACTAGTCTGCTTTGTAAAAAACATTTCACTATATTCTTTATAGACATTAGTTCAATGAACGGTAATGCGCAATAGTTACTTTTAAAACCTATGAATCTGATAAATGTTTAAGCTTACTTCAAAATTTTCTCTGTCGTACTTAAAGAACTAGCAGCTTATTTAACCGATATCAGAAAGTGAATTACAGCAAAACAAATCTTGATTCAAAACTTGATTTTGTAATCATACAAAATCTTGATGTTGTTCTTGATTCAGGACTACAAGCTGCCTGAAACTGGGACAAAATAAGCCACTTACACTAAAGCAAACAGTTCTGTAATCTACAATCTTTGCAGTAAAATTGGTCACCACTGGTTGCTAAATATCTATTTTTACTAGTAAGCAATTTTACGGTAGAAGTAAAACAATTCACTGTTCATTAGTCCAAGAAGAGACAATTGAACAGTCCATACCCCTTTGGCCAGCGTTTGGGTATAACAGGTTCCTTTAAACACTTTCATACAATAACCAAAAAGTACTCTCACACAAATGGGGAGTGTTGAGTAGCTGCTAGGTAGTGATTTAATGTAGATGGTCCAGTTAATAAACAGTAGATATCTCTCAAATATCTTCATCAGCTCAAAAGGCAACCTTGAAGATACTAAGAACTATCTTGGAAAGTGGCCTATCCTTTCCCAATTATTGGAAGTTTCTTCAGGATAGGTTCATATCTAACCAGAAGTGTCCATTGACTATTCCTTAAAAAATATATCTTAATTCTAGTTGGATTTCAGTTTGATGTATTTCAGGAGCATTGAGCTTGAGTGGTATTCTCATACCACTTCCCTATTACTGTATATCGATCTATATTATATAGTTTCATTTGGTACCTGAAGAATTAAAAAGACACATCGGTATTGTTGGCAGAGCTATTTGTACCTATGCAAAGATATAGATTGATTCTTTTTAACTTTATTTTATCTTCATGGAATAGTAAGTTGATAATTGCTAACTTCCATCTCATAAGACTAAATTCACTGTGTAATCATAGATAAGTACTAGCTCTATAGACCCAAACAAATAATGCCTCTGTGCCTGCATACTGCTACAACTGCCATTCCACAGTGTCCTACTTCTTGTTATCATAACAATTGCTATTGATTTATTCTGTTATTTCATAGCCAGCGGTCAGCCTTCTAAACCATGCCAACAAAAACTATGTATGCCCACACTAGAACAGAAAGAAAGGGTTACTGAAACAAAAATCTAATGAAGTAAACAATCTTAACATTTGTTCTTCTGTATAAATACATTTTTCTAAAGTGCCTACAAATACTTATCAGAGTATTACTTACAGTATAGTACTTACCAGAGTTTACAATATAGTCTCAGCATTTCTCAGTTGTTATAAAGCAACTTTATTTCTCCTTCTCAGAAGACCCCCAAAATGCTTTACTATTATCATCAGTGAGAATTGAATCAAGAAATATAATGCTCCCTTTCCCTTCTGCAGCATGTGTACAACCCATGCCTTTAAATATTAGTTTTTTTTCTTCTTTTTTCTTATTTTTTGTGATGATTTCAGCAATAAAACTTTTTATTTCTAAGTAGATGTTTTATAAGGTTAAAACTATTCTCCGTAACTTTTCTATTTTTAGCTAAGGCGATGTTTATTATCTTTATATAATGCTAAAGGTATGCTAAGTATTTCACAAAGTCCTTGTTCCCCAAAATTTACAGTCTTTAAGCTAGGCTTAACAAATTAAGATACCCAGCAAAAAAGGAAGGAAGAATTTGCAAAATGCTATGGTTACAGCAGCATGATGATGTGATAATCCAGACATATGTATGCTAACAAGAGCGTCTCTTAAATAACAATACTGAGAGAATATCACTTGCATTTTAAAAGTATGAGTATTTACTATAGCACGGCATTTGACTTGATTTCTCTATAGTGTGATATTTACTATTCTGAATGTGGGACATGGCAAAATAATATGGTATAGTCAGGTGCTCTTCAATGATAAATACAGATGTTTTAAGGGCAACCACTAAACATGCACAGGCTTTTTGTTCTTAATGCATAGGAGGTTACATTGTTTTTAATCTTAGTGGAAAACATGAATTACATATTAAAAATACAGCTAATTTAGAATGATTAGGAAAAGTCTTTCTAGTCTGCTAGTAAAGCAACGTTACTGGGGCAAGGTAGGGGAGTTTGCAATATTGATATCTATACTTTATCTGTTCAAACAAAGGCCATTTCAGACTGCAGAAATCTTACACAACTATTTCAATATGAAAAAACACACAAATTTAGTGTGGGAGTGGTGTCTTATTAATTTGGTACAAAACTCAGCAGTTCTTCCCTTTGTAACTGAGTTCCCAGTCAGTCTCAGATATCCATTTAAAGCATTAGTATACTTTTCAAATCATTTTAATTGAGTGAACTCCAAATGTCTAAAAGCCTAACCCTTTATTCCCCTGAAAGGGTGAATTAAAGAATCAAGGAATCTAAACAGTCACCCTACTACCAATGCTATTAACAAATCGACACCTTGAAGAATTATCTCTGTAAAAGAAAATAAACAAATGAGAAAAATTAAATCTGTCAGACAACTAGTTACTGAAGCAAATATTATTCTGTATCACACATGCATAGTTTTTAACGCTTATTTTCTCCTGGAAATACCCTTGTTTATGGCATTATATACAACTAAAGATATGTATGCTACTCAACATGGCTAAGTTAGAGCTGGTATATGAACTTTACACTTTTTTTTTTTAATAGACAAAACTCACTCAAATTAAATCCATGTGAATGTGTTACTGTGGCTTTCAAATATAACGGTGATACACAACCACAGAGTGGTGGGAGCTCTGTAAGAAGCTATGTGTAGTTATAACCCTTACCGCTTAAGTTTCTCTCCTTACTGTATTACGTTCTAATGCCTTACATAACATTGGAATCAGATGAGTGGGACTCTACACCAGTGCCTTAACCATTTTCATTTCCCTTTCTCAAATTAAGGAATTACGTTTTCTATTTTGCATTAAAATGGCAGAGCTGTGACTTCATAGATGTATTTAAAATATTTAATATCAGATCTTACAATTTCACCTGATAACTCCTCCTGCTTTCTACAACGACATGCAGTCTGATTTGATTTTAGTTCATTAGACTTCTAGAGCTTTGCTTCTACTTCAAGTGTTTGAATTTTCTTGTGTGTTTTCATAATTCAAGTAGTGATCCTGTCTTCTCTTTCACGTGCAGCATTGGCACACCCATTGAGAACTGAAGAAAGATCTTAATTTAGCTTTTGAAGCAAATTTTTAGTATAGATTCAGTGCTGCTACTTTCTTATGTTCTTTTTAATTCATATGGCTAAATAGCTGTTCATTATTTGCTTCTATTTCTTTTGCAAGATCCAGCTCTGCTTACGAAAGACAGTTCTTTCATTAACCTCACGCATTCTGATATTTAATCTTTCCTTTTATTTTATTGCTTATTCACTCTCTGCTTTCTTACAGTAGAAATCTTGAGATGGATAGTTTCCAGCTAGATTCAGACCTATTTCCATGCTTTTTCTTGCCTTGCTTAGGATACAGACTTAGCATGTGTAAACAGATGCATATTCTGGGTCTGTCAGACAATTCTGCCTCTGAAGGTCCCCATTTCTCCCTATGCAGGTGTCTTTGAGGCAAAGTAGGACATGAAATATGGCTCTTCCATGAGTGTTTCTGCTGGTTGCTCTCTTTCAAATAAAGAAGGTGCAAGAGGTTAGGAGTATCCTTCATGTGCAATGAATAAGAAATACTGTTTATATTGTGGTGGTAGACACCTCCAAACTCCTCCATATCCTAAAGAACTTGCCATTAACCGTCTACTACTTTGCACTGCAACTGCAGGAAAAACTGCTTAGAACATTCATAGTGTTAATATTATATCTTGGATGCCTTGAATCCTGACAGATAGATAAGAGTTCATAAAATAATTCCAGAATTGGTTTGCGAAATGATGAACAGTATATAAATGCATTCTTACCCTGTAACTTTCTAAATTTTGTACGGAATTTGAGTCTTTATGCACCAGATTAGTTTGCCTGGTGTCTTTTATCACATTTATTTTATTTTGGAATATGAGCAGATTGGGGCCCTTGTTTCATGCATTATAAAAGTGCCTTATATATCTGTATCATTATATAACCTGTATTATAGTACCTTGCCCAGAAATTAAAAGATAGTCCCCTGAATAAAGAAAAGAAAGACTTTAAGAAAACGAAGCACTGTTAGGATTTTTATGCAGCTTAGTAACTCAAATGTTAAAGGCAATAAACTTTTCATATTTAGGAACATAGGTCTGTGAAGGATCGCTGAGATCATCAACTTAAGGCCTCTGGTATTCCAGGAAACCACATCATATAATCTTTTCCATAAACTTATTAAACTCTATTTAAGATGCAGTTCATTATTTTTGCTACCTCTGCTGTTCCAGAACCTCACTGCTCTAATGGTTAGAAACCGTTTACTGATTCTAGCCCGATTTATTCACGATCAGTTTATGCTTTGCTGGACACTGGACACAGAGACTCAGACTGAAAGTAACTTTTTATTTTTCTCCTAATCTCTAGAGAAATACTGTAGCTCAGTGGGACTGGATATGCTGAATGTTGAGCAGGCAGTGTCCAAAAATCAAACATGGCACGGCATGTCCTATCTCTGTATTTGTGATGAGAAAATTAAAAAGCAACATTTATAGGAACTTAGCATTTTCTGAACTGCATGAATACACTATTGGTTAATCTAATTCTGAGTCTAAGAATTTGGTTATCTTAGCCTTAAGCCTTCAGACTCTGACAGCATTGCAGATGAACCCAGAATTTCCACAAACTTTCTTTCCTAACCAGGGCAATTAACATGCACGTAACTTCTTAAGCATGAGTTAATCTGAATATTGCAAAGTGATGTTCTCTCTGAAGAAGAAATCTGACTTTTTCTTGATACTAATGGAATAAGTGGAGGACCTTATCTCCAAGTTTTCTCTAGGCTTTTTCTTCTGTGGGTGGGTTCAAGGGGGTAGTATTAGAAATTACATCCTATCAACTGGTCAAACAGATAAGACGACATTTTTATTTTTATCAGCAAAGCCCTTACTGCTCACGAAAGAGTATATCTTTCCACACAGTGCTTCTACCACACTATTGTTCAGGTTACCACACTGTGTGTATATCCTTGTCTGTTTGCCCTCCAGGACATCTTTGAAAATGAGACATGTTGTTTTAAGGCCACAAGGGTTTTATCCTTGTGTAAAAAATTAAATTAAATAAATTCAGAACAAATATAGCATTAATATTTTATACATATATTGCTTTAATATTGCATCAGTAGCAAATTAGAATCCAAGCCTAGATTTTCATGTTTTGAATATTAACTGCTGAAGTTTCTACAGTAGCCTTAGGAGGGTTTGTTGGATCTTAACGAATTTTGACAGAAATTATGGTTCGTGTTCAGACAAAGTGTGAAGTGTCTGTTTGAAAACTGCAATAAAGTGATGTCAGAGAGGGAAACTCAGTCTGCCTGATCCCCAGTCAACAACAATAAAAGCAGGCCTGGTACTGCACACTTGCTAAATCTCCCTGTACTTTTGCTGAGTTCAAAAAACAGAAGTACTGGGATGCATTAGATGCATCGCTGAATGATTATTACCCAGAGGGGAACAGAGATATGCCTATCTCACATAGAATCTACACTGTTTGATATGATATTGCCTCGTGTATATTGGCCAGATCTTGCAATATGTTTATCATACAAGTAATCCCTAATCTTTCAAGCAGTCTCATTAAATGCGCTAGGACAACTTTTGTGACAAAAATATACATTCAGTAACATTTGCAAGAGGAGATTGCCAAACCTATACATTGATATTTGTGTATGTTGTCCGAAATGTCAGGCTGAAAAGACTTCCAGTGAGCATTCTTGGCCCAGCAACACATAAAAAATTTCAGTTATTTAGTCTGTACATAGCAATGGCTGAAAATCAGCATTTGCAGGAATCCTTATACAATCTAAAATAAATTAGCAACATTTCATCGAGTCATTCATAAACTAAGATCTTTCTTACAGAGATCAAAACCTAGGAAAGTATATTATTCAAAGATTAAAACACTTAAAACATCTACACCACAACCTTGTAATTATTTATAAACAAATAGCCATTTAGCAAAGCCCTTGGTGCTACTGAAAATTATGTTGGATAAATATCTAAAGTTGTGTAGGAACTCTACAGCTTATGAGGGATGGGACGAAAGCAACTTATCTAAAATGGTTAAACCTATACCTATCATTTGATTTTTGTGTAAAGACTTGAAAAACATAATTAGAAAAATAATTACTGACAGTTACAATCAATGCAGTTGTAGAAAAGGTCAAAGACCAGCTAATTTTAGTAATAGCATGGAGCAGTGGAAGAACATGGACAATGCAGGGTATGTTGTCATTATAAATGGGAAAGGTCAGCTAAAAGAAGTTAAACTACACTGCACGTATCTTTTGCACATACTTCTGTAGTTCTTCTGATCCTTAAAACGTAACTTTCTGTTCTGTATTTAACATCTTGCTTTCAAGGAGCTGAACTGCCAAATTATCACTAGCAGTTTTTCGCTGCCCTGTCTCCAGAGATCAGGGACTGAACCATGACTCAGAGAGTCACAATATAGTCCCTGATTACCCCTTGCTCCAGGAAGAAAATAAACTGCATTAGCCTTTTACCTGGCACAGATGATTTCTTCTCTCTGCACCAGCACGGCTGTGCTGGTCAGTATGTCAGGGGCAGGGGTCAGAGCCAGACATTACTCACTTCCCATGCATCTGCAAAGGAGCAGGAATAGCTGCCTTGTAGAGGCCGCTCACCCCTTTGTAATGCAATCTGCACTCAGGGTAAATTGCACTGTGTAAGAGGGCACTTTAAGCTCCTCTCTCTGCTGTGTGGGTGCATATGACAAACTCCGTTCTTGTCCTGTATCTATAGTATGTGTTTAGGCAAATTACTTTGAAGCGTCAAAGCTGCTTATATTGATCTTGCGCACTTTAATCCCTGATCTACTGCAGTAGAAGAAGATGATATAACTCTCCTCTTTTCCTGAAGAGCTGGCTTTGCAATGTGAAGCCGATGGAGGTACGGTGTTCAGCACCTCACAAGATTTAGTCCAAGTATGGACAACTGAAACATTTCTGGAGTGATCAGCAATGATCTTGCTGCCCATTTTCCTTTTTTTTTTTTTTTTTTTTTTAATGTAGTATTTCTTGTAGTCTGCACATTCCTGTCTGCTTGTCACACAAAGAAAATTATATCACTAAGGAAAACAAAGAATATTCAGGATCACGATGATGATTGAAATCGTCTATTTCTCAGCTGTAAGCACACTAGCAAGGGAAGCATGTGGGAAAGGCATCCTCTATTTGTTCTTTGTACTTTTGCATGCACAGATCAAGAGTGCTTCTTAAGTGAAAAAGAACACAAAATCTATTGCTTTCAGTTCCGCAACATGAAAGGGAATCAGAGACCCAGTTTTTGACCAGTTCAAGTTGTGCCCCTTTGGCAGATTGCCTATTGCTCTGGGAAAGTGTAAAACTGGAGAGTGAAAATTCAAGGAAAGTAAAAAAAACAAAAACAAAAACAAAAAAATGCACTATGTCAGAATCCATTATTTCTTTGAAGTTCAGTTTGTTATCTGCTGTCATGGGACTACCTTCAAAGCGAGCATGGAATATTTAAAAAACAAAGTGAGAGAGCAGGCAGCACTTTCTTGTTACAGTCTGCAGATATTTTGACACTCCAAACAGTCATCATGGGTTTCCCAGGTGCTTGATGTTACATAATTTGTCATGATGTCTGCTGTAAGTGCCCCTGGACTTCATGTCTTACTATTCTCTACTCTGTTTTGTGGCACTTAAGTGGGAATAGGTGTCATCAAGGAGGTATATGATGCCCATAATTCAGTATTTTTACAAAGAAGGGATTTTCTCCAGAAAGAATGGTATTCATTATTATGCAGGCTAATAAACAAATAGGAGTGGATTTGCCTGAGAAAACTCTGTTACTGAGCAAGCACAATCACCTTGGACAGAGTACTTCAAGCAAAGTGAGAAAAATTAGAGCGTGTATATATATTTATTTTTAGTAGCTTTATCAATAAGGACAGTGCTGTGTTCTCTGTCACAGGACTGATATGGTGCAATGCAAAGGATTTTTAAAGGATTTTTAAAATGATTTCAGATGACTAAATTACTGGGAATATACTGAAGTTCGTTGTACATATACAGAAGGAAATAATATACTGAACTAGATATATTTAACTTCAAGGGAGAGTAGAAGAAGGAGAACCTGCTTTAAAAAAACATAATAAAGAGGAGCTCCGCGTGGCTCTAGTAGATAGCCCAGGTTTGATCATTACTCATGCAAACATTTCTTATTGCCTTCAGAGGTGGATTTTTTGACTCAGTAACTAACAGCAGAAAGATAAGGCCCCTGTATTCAGAAGCAGTTCTTCCTGAAATGGCACATATATTCTGCTTTCTATTCCTTCTTTGAGAATGTTAGAGCATTATGCTATGTGGAAGACCTCACTCTATAATAAACAGCAAAAGATTTTTTTTCCCAGAGGAAATTATAATCTAAATTAGTCATAGTAGGAAAATAAAAAAAATAAATTCCACAGAAAACCTACTCCTCCTGACTCTGGAGGAATCTAAAACTCTCTAGCTGTCTAGCCTCTATCTCTTTGTGTGCTGGCACTGAGGTGCAATGTATGCTCAGGAACCCCAGCCAAAGCAGCGGGGTGCCCTCGGGAGATCCTAGAAGGGCTTAGCTGTTGTGATATTCACGCCTCACCTTAAGGACTGTTTTAAAGGACACGATCAAGAGCACTGACTCGTCCAAAAAGTGGGAGTCCTGAATATTAGTCCGTCCTTAGCCTAACAGAGTTTGAAGCTATCTACCCCCCAGACTATGGGTGACTTATGAGGCTGAGCAGTTGTGAAAAGAGAGAATACAGGAATTTAGGATCCAGAAAGAGGTAGGCAAGAGGAAGCATGACTGTACAGATCAGCTAATAAATGCTCTAATGGGAAAGGCCAGGGGTAAGTTCTGGCTTCTACTCCTTGCTAATTTCTTTATTTAGAAACAAACAGAAAAAAAAAAACCTTTGCTATCTAATGCAAAATATTGTGTGCGTACACACATATGACTGAGGGAGCAGGAGTCAGAACACCGGACTTTGAAGTCAGAGCATTTCAAGGGGGGAGAACTGGCTAATGTTTAGGCCTATACCAGGTGCAAAGTGAGATCAGCTCTTTTGTGCCTTGTGCTAACTATTGCCAGTGCAGGCTTCCTCAAGTAGCCATCTGGTATTAACTGTAAAGAGGGTGATCTCCCTGCCTGTGTGATGGGTTCATACATCTGAATTTTAGGCCTTGTGGTAAATAAATTAAGTAGTTGAAGTAAGAAGTTCAGATTTAGCTGTCTATATGTATGCCAAGTTTCAGGGTTCCTCTCAATAACTCTTTCCTCACAGTGGAAAAGTCTTTGAATTTTAAATAATTTGAAAATTCCAGTAACTTTTCTTAGCCACTTCAGAAGAGCTAGGTCTCTGTTACTATGGAAATTGAAGTCAAAAGCAGTGATTGAATCACAAGATTTTGAGATAGTGTTTGTTCTGGAGTCAACTGCTCCAAATTTGGCTGTATTTATATGAAAGCTCTTGACTTTAAAAGGAGAAATTACTGGCTTATGAACAAATTATAAATAACACAAGAGTTACATATTTACTTAATGCCCATTTTTTTGGAAGTGCTTGTTTCACCACTAAAATCAGAACCTTGCTTATAACCTCAATAATTCCTATAATAACCACTTGTGATGTAATAAATAGAGGATTAGGACATTGGGTAGGGAGTAATCAGTAGGAAACTACAAATAAGTGTGGCTTTGCTGATGTTTCTTTTAACAAAAAAGCAGAAAAAAATGAAATAAATAAATAAAAGATAAGGAGTATTATCTGTAAATAAAATGCATTCCTAAAATTTTCCCTGAGGTTCTAATCTTCTTTAGTGTCACCCAAACAAATCAGAAGGGCTTCAGCGTATTGAAGGAAGAAACCTATTTCACACCTCCCCTAATCTTGGAGAGCTTCCTCAAAGTCCCTACACAGAATTAACATAACCCTTTGGGCCTAAAGTCTGCATCTTGCAAAGTTAATGAAATCAACAGGACATGTGTGAATGGATCTGTTTGCAAGGTCCAGGGTTTAAATTAACATCCAGACCCCATTTGTTTCCTTGATGGCTTCTTGTGGGACATCACGGGCTGGGAAAATAAGCATAGGAATGGAAATCATAGAAACTTAGCACTGTAAAAGGGCTTGGCCTTTGAGACCAATTCCCCTCAACTACAGAATAAGTGTGTAGCCTGTAAAGCACCCAAGCATATAACTGTGTAATTTTTTCCAATATCTCAGAAACAAATTCCAGTCTATTTTAAAAGTCAAGAAATCCCACTTTCAGTCATGGCTCTAATCACTGGTATGCTGGTGTTTCACTTTGGCGTGAATAGATTCTAACCAGGTACCATGCACCTGCTGCGCTAAATTTCCATTGCACTAACATATAAAATCTCTTTTGTGATTTGTGGGACCCATACAATAGAAGAGGGACTGTTATCCCTATTGGATGTTTTTTTTCTCTCTCTTTGCAGAAACCGTGCTTAGCAAATCAAAAGAAAATATAAGTATTTCCTCCCTGTCATTTCATTTTCCCTGCTATATGCAGTTATTTTGTAAATGATGCTCTATTTTTATTAATATTTCAGAGTACCAGTCCCAAAGAAACAAACTGGAATGCCTGTAACTGAAATATACAGCCTTGCAACTTATCAAGCAACATTCCTGGTAATTTGCTATAAAATATACATAATGAAATCAGACAGCAAGGGCAGAATATTTAAAATGTGTGACTAATTTAATTCAGTAAGTGATGCAGCTTTGTTATTTTCAGTTAGCTAGTAATATACAAATGATCCTTGCAGTTTTCTGTCCTGAACTATATGTATGTATTCCATAATATTAAAATCAATAAGCAACCCAAAAGGAAGATTCCAAGTGTGTATAACATAGCTTTTTTGAACCTGCTAGATTCAAAATGATAGAACTAACGATAGGACAAGTACAGAGGCTCCGTAAATCACTTAGCTTGCCCCATAGTTGCCAGAGTTCCTCTTTCCTTACTTTAATGGAGGCACACTGTCTAAGAAAACGTGTAGCAGAAGGATATTTTCAATGTACTGCCACTCCTAAATTACATCTCTGTGAAAGCAGCACTAGTCATGTCATGCCATTTTACTAAGACAAGGACTCAAGAGTGCACTGCCCACAGCAGAGTCACATTTCAGCTGTCCTTTTCTGGCCTGCGCTGCATTGACAGGATCTGTGACAAGAAGCTGAACAGTTTTGTTGTTCTCAGGTTGACGGGCTTATATTTGTAACAGTCCCATCTTCTGTTGGCAGCGGGCTCTGCCATAGATGCAGCTAAGGGAGAACACCATTATTCGCTGGTACCCTTAAGATCATGTTACCCAGGTAATCTTCTTGTCTTTCTTCTCCTGAACTGTTGGGATGGTTCCAGGAAAAGTAAGAGGTGCTGAATTACTATTTTTGTTATTGTACAGAAGTGAAACCCAACTCCAAACCTCCTTCATTATCTCTTCAAGCCTTCAAGTCTAATTGACAGCAAGTCTTTATATCTTGATTTGTTCCCATTAGAAGTCCTTGTGCCCTTGAATAAACAGGTAACGTAATAACTTTAATTACTGCTATAATTAGGTGTATCTGAAGCACCTGTGCTTTGGCATGAGAAAAAAGGCCTAAAATTGGACTTTCCTTTCTACAACATTGATATATTTTTTTTCTTAATACCATATACTTGGCAGATAAAAGCTTCCAAATTAGACATGGTAGCCTAAATTTAAAAGAGGAAGAAAAAGAAACTTATTTTTTGATTTGGGTTGCTGTTAAATTATTATTATTTTTTATTACTATAACAAAGTAATGAGAAATCTCCAGGTAAAAAAGGCTACAAAATGTATGGAATAGCTTTAGAAGGGCCATATCCTCTAACAGAACTAAGAATAATTAAAAAAAAAAAGGAAGAAAAATAAGTGAATTGCCAATAAAGTAAAACAACAGACTACTTCATAAGGCATAATGTCTTGTTCATTTCTTTAGTTTCTGTTAGCAGGACTATATACCATGTTAAGCATATGACAGAAAAGTATGCATATACATTTGTAGAATTATATGTATAAAATTCATTGTATGTATGTGTACAGATGCAACTTGATTTGCAACCAGTAAGTTTAGGTCTTTTATTTTCCGTTTCAAATGGTGATAAAAAGCAAAACAAAAAACATTTTTTTGCTAGATATGAATAAGCTTACATTTTATGAAGAAAATAATGATCATAGACAACAAGAGTAAATAAGCCAGTTCTGACTGAAACTTTAGAACCCTTTGAAATAATTTTCGAAACTAATTAAAAAAGTAGATATCCGGGGAATACATAGCCTGTATTCATACTATTTTCGGATCAGAAAACAAGAAAAGTAGGCAATTAATTCATAGTCACAGACAGAAAGCTGCATTTCAAAAACATAGGCAATGTCACTATCAAGATAAGCAATGAAATTCAAGGTTAAGTAGAAATTCAGTTTGTAAACTTTGAGGTTCAGATTAATGTATCATAGTATTTGCCATCCGAGGAAGATCAGGCTGATTTTCAGGACAACGCAACATACTCAATATCCAGGGGACTTTATGTGCTCCACTTGCATCTGCATAGACTCTGGAACTATGTTTTAGGAATGCAGCTTTGACATTTTGGATTTAATTTTTGAACCTCTTTCTGTTCTTATTATTAGATTCTAACTGATGCAGTTAATTGGAACAGCTTAGCCATACTCTGTCTGATAATCATACTTCTACACTGAACGGATAGAAGAAACAGAAAACACAAATAGTGCTGACAGCCAGTGACATTTTTTAATGAGGAATCTCTTTAAATAATGGTTTAGTGATGTGCTCACTGCTTCATTGTGATATGTGTTTTGAGACCCAAAGGAAACACTTTAAAAACCAAAATTGAAGTGAAACTTCATTTGCATTTGAAATTCTACTTTAATTTTGAAATTGAAATTGAAAAAGGTTTTCTAATCAGGTCTATGGAGCTTATATGCACGTAATAATCTATAAGAAATTTGATGATTTTCAGAAAAAGACGGTTACGTCTCCTCTGAGTGCATCGAGGTGGGCATTTTGAGCCAATACTCCCTTCTGAAAATCTTGACCTAAATACTTTCCTAACATTAATTTTCGTTGGAAGTGATTAGTCTAGTACCAGAGAGCCATCAGGCAATGAAAAGAAGGGAAGTGGTTTGTGTGACTATGATTAGGGAGAGGTAAGGCAGACTCTAAATAATCTGTCTATTAAAATATGTTCCACGCTATAAAAAGTTTGAAAACCTACCATAAAACAAGGCACAATAGTGAGATGATATGGGATAACTGACTTGCCATTAACCACAGTGTTGTTTTTCTTTAAATAAATACAAGACTTCAGTCTCTAGTGCTGTCCAATATATACTTTCCTTGAGCATTAAATTTCCTTAAAATAAGTCACTGTGAACTGAAAAATAGCTGATCTGTGGGTGAGGAATATTTTCTAAAGAAATACCTTAAGAATTTTTATTAGATGTCTAGATATATGTATCCATAAGAAATAGAGACGAGGCATTTAAATATCTGAACTCTAAAGAAAAAAGTTCCTGTGTTTAGAAAATGCCCATACATAAAACCTCTTCAGGCTTTATCAGATCTTTAGTTTCATTCTATGTCCCCTAGAGTCCTTCATGACTGTTGGGGAGATGCATTTCATCTAGTTTTACCCCTTTCAAAATTAGACATCTACTTTGAGGTAGTCATATGTGTTCCCTCTATATGGAGACCCAAGCATTTCCAAGAGTTATTCATGGTCCCTACTGTAGCATGAGATGAATTGCCTTCCAAAGATGCTCATCTTTATCCACTGACTGCAGAAGGACCCTAATTTCTGTTTGATGCCTAATTTTTATCTAAGGTTAAGTAAAATAAGTCCCTGTCTGTCTAAGGACATCTGCAGAACCGTTAAAGCATTGGTTGAAATTTTTAAAGAAAGATGCGCAGAGGCTGGAAACCAGAGCTCAGAGGAGGTTTTTTCCTTAGCTTACAGAGTAAGGAAAACGTCACTGTAAAACATAACACAACCTAAAGTTTTCTTCCTTTTTGTGGATTTCAGCGTGGCTGGGAGATAACACAGATGTGGAGTATAGATGACATTAGTCTGAAGCAGACCGCTGAACACTTGCCAGATTTGTATTGATATTCTTGGCCTGTAACAGGGAGTGAACTCTACCTCCTTGAAGGAATAAGAGGGAAGAAAATCCAAATAGCTGTGTTGCTGGGATTTATTCAATATTCCCTTCCAGAGGAAGACATTTTTAGGTTAAGATTTGTAGTACTTTAATATGTGCCTATTGCTTACTTTTCATTTCACTTTATGGCTCTGATTCTGCCTTTATATTCAGTCAAGAACAACAGTCCAAGCGAAGATCATCTATTAAGTGCTACAACACCACTTTTTCATTACATAGATGTAAACAGGAACAGAAAGTAACGGCTTCTGGAATGCTACAAGTAGTCCTGTGTGACTTTAATCACAAAAAGATATATTAAATAGCTTCTATGTTTCTCATGTAGACAACAAATTAATATGTACCTTTGTGACAGAGTCAGCTGGCATGACAGTTACTGTCCATGTAAACCAGTTGATCAGAAAAAAAATTTGTTTTAGTTATTTAGTTATTTTAAGTGTGGTGCAAGAGAATCAGTACGTTTGAGTCATGCAGATACACTCTTTTTAACAAAGACGAAGCTACGTGGCGTGATGTGGTGTAGGTTAGATCATTAATCCAACACCATGATAACCAACATTGTGATCCAATCTAAGGTATTTCTGTCTCTTTTCCAGGACGGAAATATGCTGCCACCACGTCTTAGCACTAACATCTTATGTCCTTTTGGCTACTGCATGACATGCAAGGGCTCTAAGTGAAACAAGCAAAAATGCATTCTTGAACCAATATTCTTCTTCATACAAATATCCACAGGAATAAAACATAAGGAAAGATAAAACTAGTAACATTGAAACATTAGTTTCAATTAATAGAGTTTCACACAAGGAATTGCTAATATTTTATGTTTATTAATTTATTCTGTTTTCTAAAGGTGTTAAACATACTAGTTTAGATAATACTTCTATTCCTGAAAATGTATTTCAGTGACTGAAATCTGCTGTATACCATCTTTTTTTTAATAGCAGAAGATGCAAAAAAAAAGTATTGCCCTCGACTTAAAAGATACTATTTTTTATCATTTGGGTCCCCAATTTAATGTGATTTAACATTAAGCTTCCTGAATTTTATGGTCCATTGTAAGAGTCTCCTTTTGCAAAGAAAAGTAACTCTCTCTGGCATTCACATCCCAGCATGATTCCAGCATTTTAGAAGGCAATGACTCCTAATAGCTTAGTTTTTCAACTGCAAGTAGAATACAGGCTAATTGCAACAAAGCCCCTCAGTTTAGTAAAACTTGAATCTCCTGACCAGTCAGACAAATGATTAGGATTTTATTGGGTCCTAAAAAGAGTTATGTGATTCCCTAGGATCCAATCCTTGTCAATCAGGCATGGTAAATTGGATTCTTGAATAGGGAAATCCCTAAGGGAGAGAAGATGTTATCTAGATCAGATGCAGTGATTTTTCGACTCTGTGCTCACTAGGTTCTGTTCTCTCTTTAGTGAACCAATAAAACCATAATAAGTATTGATTAACCCATTACTGAGCATTATCCACTGGCTTCTGCCTGACTGTATTTAAACACAACACAGTGCCTCTCTGCTGCCATTGTACAGCTGTTTGCCTTTACATTGGCAGCCTTGGCAAGCTCATGACAGGTTTACTCAGTTTTCAAAACATCTTCAGTTACTTCATGTGCATTTCAAATGCACTATTTTTTAAACATGTCTAGAAAACAGCTATATATCCTGCAAAAGAGTGGGGAAAGGAAATAATGATCAAAATCATTATTTCATACTGAGTGTTTGAAAATGATCATGTTTACCCTTGAAAAATGCAGATGCTTTAAAATTAACATGTTATGAAGCGCTCACACAACCCTGCAGAAGGAATATTTGTTGTTAGGAATGGCAGAAATTGTGGCTTTTTGGTAGCTTCTATAATTTTGAGCAATATATGGCAGCTTTGTAGGTATGTTTCATTTGCACCCACCTGATTTCATTAGTTGTTGAATGTGTCATAATATTCCAGACAGTGGCCTACAGACTGTCTGAAGCTGTGAAATTATAGTGGTGGATGTAAGATTTGCCTTAAAATGGACTGCTCATGAACTTTAGTT